>NC_048604.1:33463974-33763974 GCF_003668045.3 Cricetulus griseus | reverse complement strand
GGTTTTCCAATTTTGTGGAGTACAAGTTTTTCACGTGTGACCTAAAGATTATAATTCCTCAGTGTCTCTTGTTATGACTACCATTTTGTTTCTGATTTTGGTTATTTGGTCATTTTCTCTGTGCCTTTTAATTAGTTTGGATAAGGGTTTATTTGCTGATTTTCTCAAAGGACAACTGATGGTCTCATTGGTTTATTATATTGTTCTGTTGTGTCTATTGTACTGATTTCAGCCCTCTGTTGCTTATTTCCTGTCATCTATTCTTGGCTGTGTTTACCTCTTTTTGAAATAGGGCTTTCAAGTGTGCTGTTAGTTTGCTTGTGTGAGATCCCTCTAATTTCTTCATCAATACAAGGAGTGCTGTGAACTTTTTGCATAGCACCTCTTTCATTATGTTCTGTAAGTTTGAGCAAGTTGTTTATTAGTTTTCCTTCAATTCCTGGAAGTGTTTTAATTTCTTTATTTCTGTGTTGATCCAATAGTCACTCAGTTACAGTGTTAGGAGTTCCATTTCCTTGAGTTCATAGGATATCTCTTGTTTCTGTTACTGTTGATATCCAGCGTTAATCCATGATTGTTAGATAAAATATATTTCTTTATTTCAATTTTTTGTCAGTTTTGAGGTTTGCTTTATAGCCGAGTGTGTGTTCAATTTTGGAGGATGTTCCAAGAGGTGCTGACAGGAAAGAGTACTCTTTTTTTATGGTGAAATGTTCTATAGATATCTGTTAGGTCCTATTAAGTCATAACTTCTAGTTCATTATTTCTCAGTTTTGTTTCTGTTTAGATGGTCTTTCTGTTGTAGAGATTGGGATATTGAACTCTCCCACGATTAATGTAAGTGGTTTGGTCTGTGGTTTAAGCTTTAGTACTGTTGTTTTTACAAATTTGGGTACCCTTTTGGGGGGAGGTTTAGTTATTCTGAATTGAGACATCATCATGGTGTAAGATTCTTTTGATGACTATGAAGTGTCTGTCCCGCTGCATCTGTTTTGATCATTTTGGTTGGAAGTCATTTTTGTTAGATACTAGAATGCCTAAACCAGCTCACTCCTTGTGTCCATTTCTTTGAAAAGTCTCTTACCAACTTTTTACTCTGTCTGTCTTTGCTGTTGAGGTGTGTTTGTTGCATGCTGCAGAAGGATGGGTCCTGTTTTTGTATCTGTTCTGTTAATTTCTATCTTTATATTGGGAAACTGAGTCCATTGATCTTGAGGCATATTTATGACTATTGGTTGTTAATTCCTCCTATTTTGCTGGTAGTAGTGATTGTTTATGTGTGTGTCTGTTTGAGAGAGAGAGAGAGAGAGAGAGAGAGAGAGAGAGAGAGAGAGAGAGAGAGAGAGAGAGAGAGAAAGCGCTCCTGCCTATGTGTACTTTCCTTATTGTTTCACTGGTGGATATTGCTTGTATTTTCAGCAGTATAGTTAACATCCTTGAATTACAGTTTTTCTTCTAGTATGTAATGTAGTGCTGGGATTGTGGATAGGTATTCTTTAAAGGTGGCTTCATCAGGGAATTGTAGTTTCTGCATTTATGGTTATTGAAAGTTCTGCTGGGCATACTATTTTTTTTTCCCTCAGTGGTCTCTCGGTGTCTGCAAGACAACTGTCTAGGCACTTCAGGGTTTTACAATTTTCATTGAGAAGTTGGGTCTAATTCTAAAAGATTGGCCTTTATACGATTTTTTTTTCTTGCAGCTTTCAATGTTGTTTCTTTGTTCTCTATGTTTAGTGTCTTGACTATTTTATGGTATGGCACTTTCTTTCTTGGTACAATGTATTTGGTGTCCTGTAAGTATTTTGTACTTTTACTAGCATCTCCTTTAGATTAGGAAGATTTTCTACTATGATAATATTGAAAATATTTCTGGGATTTTGAGCTGGCTTTCTTCTCCTTCTGTGTTAATGTTCTTAGGTTTGATCTTTTTATATAATCCTAGATGTCCTGCATGTTTTGCCAGAAATTTTTTAGATGTGAAATTTTCTTTTATCAGTGTATCAATTTCTTTTATTGTCTCTTTTACACCAGAGATCTTCTCTTCCATCTCTTGTGTTCTTTTGGTGATGCTTGCTTCTATAGTTCCTCTTTGCTTACCGATGATTTCCATCTCTAGGATCCCTTCAGTTCGTGTTTGGATTTTTTTTCTTTGCTCTTTTTCCCCCAGTTTCTGTGTATGAGTTATTTGTATAATCTTATCTGCATTCTTTAAATGTAGGCACTGGAAGTTGTAAATTTACCTCAAAGGAAAGCTTGGAGACAAAAAAATACACAGACACACAGACACACACACACACACACACACACACACACACACACACACACACACGAACAAATAAGGAAATATGTAATTTAAAAAGAAGAAAAACAGGTGAGAGTGGGTAGATTTTTATATAGAAGAGTAATGATCACATTTGTTACCAAAATATGTAAGGAATACACCTTTATGGAGCTGATGGACTCTAGGCAGATAGATGTACACACACACACACACACACACACACACACACACACACAGACTACATAGGGGTCTGAATCTTAATCAGCTCAGTGATTAAGAACACTGGGCTGGTCCCTCAAGGCATAAAGTTGATTCCCAGCACCACTTGGCTCACAACCCTCTGTGTCTCCAGGTTCCCAGGGATTCTAGTCCTCCTTTAGACTGTACAGGCATCAGGCACTCACTTGAGTAACAAACAAACATGGACACAAGATAATCATGAACATGAACTGAAAAGAAAAGCTATTGCAATTCAGATAGGAATTGGGAGTATAAAGACATTGATTAAATGCACCATTAGAAAGTGGATCTGACACTCTGAGGACAAGGTTTTAAGTTTCAAGCAATTTCCCGTCTATTCCACACTAATGTACCCTTATGGAGGGCAGGTTGATAGGAATGTCCTATGGTAAGATAATTTCGGTAATTGTTTTGGGTTGCTTGTTTTAAGAAGGCCCCATTTCTTATGCTTTGGTACTGGGATAAAACGTAAATAGATAGAAAGCCACCTGGATTACTCTGGGCTGAACTCAGATCACTAGGCGTTTAATTGTTGAGCAAAGCAATCTTTAATATCTGCTGTACCTTTTGGATGTCCAGATCCAACATCTAGGTCGTAAACCCTAATTGTTGATGTGAACTCCTGAATAGGATTGCACTGTTATCCCTATGGTTGGTTTGTTGATCAAAAAATGTTTTGGGTCAGTGAGATTATAGGTACTTTGAGTTGTGGGTCTAAGGCATAATCTGAAAGGAAAAATAGTGAAAAAAATTACAGGTAAAATAGTGTTTGAAGCCAAAGATTAATTATGACATTGTCTTAATATAAACCAGGGAAAATATTTAAGGAACAGGTATAAAAACTGAGTGATTATTTCTATTCGGTGTGTTTCTTCCTGCTCAGATTTGTGCAAACTGGCACTCAAGAGCACTGTGGTAGCTGGGCTTTTAGAGCACAAGCCTTTTAACACCAGCACTCGGGAGGCAGAGGCAGAGAGAGGCAGAGACAGACTGATCTCTGTGAGTTTGAGGCCTGCCTGGTCTACAGATCGAGTGTCAGGACAGGCTCCAAAGTAGTACAGAGAAACCCTGCTTTGGAAATTAAAAAAAAAAAGGGACCCTGGTGGACAGGCTGCAGCTGGTTTTGCCCCGCCCCGCCCTCCCGATTGGAGGCCTGGTGTTGCCTGGCATACACTAAAGTCTGCTCATTGAGCCTTGGCAACAGGGCAAGGACGGGCAGTGATTGGAGGGCTCCAGTAGCCAACCGTGGAGCGCGGGAGGAGGGTCCAGGAAGAGACTCCTCCTCCCTCGGCACCTGGCACATTCCTCTTGGAGATGGCTGGAGTCCAAGTCGTGGTCGTGGTGGTGGTGGCAACATGACAGCAAACCGTGAGGGTACCTGGTTCTTTCTAGTTGTGTCTCTGCGAATGTAGCCTCTGGTCCCCTCGCCCTCCTCGGGGTCCCTCGCCCTCCTCGGGGTCCCCACTGGTCCGGAAGGATGCTTCGGGGGAGTCCTCAGCATCGCCACACAGGCTGCATAAAATGGCGCCTGATGGCAGCTTTGCCAGTCGGGCAGAGATTCAGTGCCCTGTTCTGTCGTCTTCCCCTCAGAACTACCTTCCACCCTGTCTGGTACTGGGCCCGTTGTCCTCCATGCCCCCCTCCGTTCTATTAGGGAAACTTAAAAATCACTCGGATTAACAGTTCGTGAAAATGGTGGCGACTAAAATGGCAGGTATTTTCAAATGAGGAGGTGGAGTCTCTTGCTAGGTCATGTCCCATGTGACTGTCGTATGCAAGTCCAGAGATAGCTTTCTGTGGGCTCTAGGAATGGAAACTGAAAACGGGTATTAGATTGGTGGATTTCTTTGCCTTTTTATAACAACTGTGACCATCTGCTGCCCAAGCCATTTCTTCACGTCTGTCCCTCGCCATTACTCCTTACTGTCGTTCCCTTTTCACCATTTGTCCAGATCCTCATTGTTATCCCACATATCATGCGTATTCTCTGAACCTCGAACTCGTACCCTGCTGAACTTCTTGTATAATATCCGAGGACTATACAAATGAGAGACAGGTAGTGCAGAGATGAGTGTGCCAAAATAGGAAACAGCCGGAACAAGGGAGGCCGGGTATATAGACGGGAGGAGTCCCACAGAGGCATGAACCGGGGAGTAAAGTGGGATCCCAGTTCTGGAGAAGGGGCTGCACTTAGGAGGAGAGGAAGTGTAGAAACAGCCTGGTGGTGCAGAGGGCCATCTTGCCTAGGGAGGAAGAAAGGAAGTGAATTTAGAAGGGACACAGTAGGCTTAGTAGCATTCTGAGATACTCAGTGCTGTAATTTTAAAAAGTGGTGCAAGACAGAAAGATTACATTTGACAGAGGTCAAGTGGAGGATTTTTTTATTATTTTTTTATTAAGGAATGGGATATGGGAGAGGGCAGAGCAGAGACAGGCCTTTTGGGCACAGCAGCAGCAGAAGAGAGATGAGGGGGAGAGACAGGGAGAAGCAGAGAGATTCAGGAAGTGGGCAGGGCCTTTTTAAAAGGGAAAGTAGTGACTGCACAGGTGGTGCTCTTAGTTGCTGCAGCTGAGGGTCTAGCCTGTCAAAGCCCCAAGGGCAGGCCAGTACAGATGCCTGAATACTAACACTCAGATGCTGAGGCAGGAGCAGTGCTGGCCCTGGGAGGTTTTGAAGGTAGCTTGCGCAAGACAGCAATCCCCTGTCGAAAGGATAAGGGTGGAAGAGCAAGTGGGAGCAGAGCTTAGGAAGAGGAAGGGAGCAGGACGACAGCCATCGGCAGTGCTGTGGAAAAGGAGGCAGCCGTAACCTTATCTGGAACCAACAGCCTCTTTTTAAAGGCATGGTGATCTAGATGAAAAGGTCATTGAGTAAATATGTGCAGTTTGCATCCTTCTAAGGTTCCTGAATGTGTGTAGAGTTGGAATTTCTCAGACAGTGGGGTGAATATTCAGAGGAAAAGGTGTCAGCTCAGCACACCTCAACACCAAGTTCTTAGCAAAAAGGAGATTTATTTGCTCCACAGGGACAGTGGGCAGGGAATACAGGGACAAAGTCAGGAGATATAGAGCATGAGGGAGAAGGGCTAGAGGCCAGTGAGAGTAGTCGGCAAGTGGGATAAAGGCTGCCTCTGAATAAAGAGGAGACAGGTGTGGCCCATAGGGAAATGGCAGTTTATGAAACCCACAGAAGCAGCTGACTCTGGACAGACAGCTGGGTGGCAGCCTGCATAGGACCAAACTAGGCTCTCTGAGTGTGGGTGACTGTAGTGTGTCTTGTGCAGTCTATGAGTCCATAGACAGTGGTCCCCGGATTTATACCTGGTGCTTGACCTGGCTTTTTGGAGCCCATTCACTTTGGAAGGATACTTTCTTTAGCCCAGATAAAGGGAGAGGGCCTTGGTTCTGCCTCAAAGTAAAGTGCCAGAGTTCCTTGACTCCCCATGGGAAGCCTCACCCTTTCTGAGGAGTGGATGGTGGGTGTGATAGTAGAAAGTATTGGGCAGCAGGAGGAACTGAGTTAGTGGGAACTGAAATTGGTAGGTAAAATCAGAAAAGATTCTTTTTAAAATTCAAAAAAATGATAAAGTAAAAGGGAAAACTCCATACTAGGATGAGGTGTTTAATTTTAATTGAGCATGTTAATCAGATGTGCTAATGAGAGCTATGGTTGTTGGACTTCAATACATTGATAGCCTCACCCTGGTGGTCAGCCTCAGGACAACGAAGTGGCAAAATAAGGGCATTCACCTTGGTGGCTATCTTTACGAATGTAATCTCATGGTTTTTAGCAAGGCAGAGCCATGTTTGCCATGCTCAGGCTCCCTAGAATCCCTTCAAATGTCATTTTTTAAAGTTGAAAATGGATTTCTTTTCATACAGTATATTCTGATTATGTTGTACCCTCCCATAGCTCATCCCACATCATCCTCCCACATCCTTAAATCTATACTTTTTCTCTCTCTCATGACACAAACAGGAATCTAAAATAACAACAAGTATAAAACAACAGCAATTGGAAAAAAACACACCCAAAAGTCCAAGAAAAAGTAAAATAGAACCAAAAACCCAGAAAACAAAAAAACCCATGCAGATACTTAGACACACATATTCCCATAGGCCCATGATTAAGTTTTTCTGGCTTTTTACTGTCTAAACTACAAAGAGAAGGCAGGAAATGTAGCTCATTGGATAGAGTGCTTGCCTATCAAGGAACTTGCCTATCAAGTTCCCAGGAGCATTTGGAACTTGAAATGATGGTAATACCCGTAATTCCCACCCTTGAAAACATGTAGGATGGCAGTGTATGTCTCAGTGCCACAGCACTTAGTTTGTGTCAGTGAGACCCCAGGGTTGAAGCTCAAGCACAATTTCGTATTGAAATCATCATATGAAGCTGTGTGTGATCGCTCACACTTATAACCCAACCCATCAGTGGGCTAGCTGAAACAGGGCTATATTTATTTATTTTATTTATTTACTTTTTTAAATAAGCAATGGCCTCTTATCAAATGCATAATAATCTAGATGGAAAGACCAGTATAAAAATATGTACAATTTGCTACTTTGAAAATTCGCCACTTTTCAAAAATGTTGGAATCTCTCAGAGGTGAAAAGTATGGTCGGTCACTTGAGTCCTAGGAAAAAGATATATAGTCTCAAACCACATACAAAAAGTTTTAAAATTAAGATTTTTAATTAATGTGATACAGATTTGAGACAAGCGCTCACTTGACCCAGCTGTGCTCCACTGGGTGGTGTGGCCTGGGATGGCCAGGATTCAAGGCAGGTGCTTTCCTGATGTTATTCTGATCTGGGAATCACCGTTTTGTCAAGAACTCTTATCAACTAAGCTGCTGAACCCACTTGTGAGCAAAGCTTCAAAAATTACTTTTTGATGCTGTTTTGCAGGGTCTGGCTGTATAGTTTAGGCTGCTCTTCAATTGCCTATTCTTGCCTTTACCTTTTTTAGTCCCAGGATTTATTATTGTGAGCTACCCAACTAGGCAGGGTTGGTTACTTATTTTGCTTTTTTCTGCTATATGTGTTGTGTGCTATTCTTGTGCACAAAATGGAATCTACTAAGTACTTTTACAGGCCACATGAAGACACTTGAGTAAACATTTTCCTGTCACAAATTATTACAAACCAACTCAATTCAAAGTACTAATATACTACTTAAAATTTACTCGATAGATTTTTTTTTTTTTGCTTTTTTCCTAGTTTTTTTTTTTTTTTTGTGTGTGTGTACGGGTTTATATCTACAGGTGGTATGTTTTTGTATTATGTGTGCACAGGTATCTGCATACATATGGATGCTAGAGGTCAGCCTTCAATGTTGTTAATGAGGAGTCATTCACACACTGATTAATATACTAGTATTCGCAACATTTTTTGTATTTATTATTTATTTGTGTAGGGAGTCAGAGTTGTGTGCCATGCTGTAGTGCACATTTGGGGGTCAGAATACAACTTGCACAGATTGTTTTTCTCCTTTAAGGATGTGCTTTCCATGGATCTAACTTAGATGGTCAGACATGGCAGCAAGTTCACTTGCCCACTGATCCAGCAATCCCCAATGAATAGTCTTTTTTTCTCCCCATTTCAGCAACTGGGCTACAGGTTTGTGTAGAACACCCGGTTTGTGGTGTAGGTTCAGGGATCCGAACTCTTGTTTTCATGCTAGTACATCAAATACTCTAAATTCTTAGCTATTTCTCTTAACATATGGGATCTTTTCTGAAATTCTGGGAGTCTAGCTCAGACCCTGAAGATTACATAGAAAATGGTTACAAACTGAGAACTCTCCTGCCCTCCTAGCAGAATGTCTAAATATTTTCAATATTTCTATTTCCATTTTCTTGTCTAACCAGTAGGGTATTTTTTAGCTTTGTACACAGGAACTCAAATAGTTTGATAGGAATGATTAGGGGTTTATCATTGCCAAACCTTTTTTTTTTTCTTTTTTTCTTTTTTTAGGAAATACATTTTAAATCTTTTTCTTTTAGTTTCATGGTACATTCCTAATTTGTGAACATAGATACCCTGTCTTATTATATTTTTTCTTATATTTCAATTTAAACATTGCTGTATTTATTTTCTTTTGTATTTTGAGGCAGATTATCCTGAATCATACTGTGTGATTCAGGCTGTACTGAAACTCACTATGAAGCCCAGGCTGGCATCAAAAGTCAAGCCTCCTGCCCCAACCTTTTTTAAGTTTTGTTCATTAATGTATTATTTTATGTGTGAGTGTTCTCCCTGCATGTATACCTGCATGCCAGAAGAGGACATCAGATTGAATTATAGATTGCTTTGAGCCACAATGTGGTTGCTGGGAATTGAAGGCAGGACCTCTGGAACTGCCAATGTTGTTAACCACTGAACCATCTCTCCAGCTCCTGTTTCAACCTTGTAAGTGTTGAGAGTATAGATATGAACCTTTATGCCAGGATCATTTCATGGAGGAACTGTTTTCATTCATTAGGCTTGGTTTCTAAGAAAAGTCTCATTTAGACAGGTGTTGGTGGTGCACGCAGCCTTTTAGTCCCAGCTCTCGGGAGGCAGAGGCAGGTGGATCTCTGTGAGTTTGAGGCCAGCCTGGTCTACAAGAACTAGTTCCAGGACAGCCTCTAAAGTCACAGAGAAGAAACCCTGTCTCAGAAAAGCAACAAAAAACAAACAAACAAAAAACGAAAAGTCTCATTTAGTCCACACTGGCCTCAGACTACCAGTGTAGGTAGGATGACTTTGAGTTCCTCATTCTTCTGCTTCTAACAAGTGCTGAGATGTCAGATGTGCACCATACCTGCATCATCTATGACTGTAATATGACTATGATATGAAATATTTATGAAATCACAGGTACTTAACTTATATAATGTAAACAAATATAGCATTAATGCATATGGTCTGGGCAGAGCTTGGGACACAGTGAATTTCTAGTGACCATGAGACTCTCAGATAAATCCCAATTAACACTATTAAAAAGATAATATACAGCCATACATGGTAACACATAAATGTAATGAGCCTGGGGCAGGAAAATTAGGAGTTACAGGGAATCCTCAGGTACAATGTGGCTGAGTGTGGTGTCACATTCCTGTCATCCCCGTGGCAAAAGTATTGTGAAGTCAAGACTCCCCTGGGCTGCATAGTAAAGTACTTTCTCACAGCTGAAAAGAGGTAAAAGGAATGGTTGCACTTATAGTTTTACTCATAGAGTATATACCTAGCATTTTTGAATCCCTAGATTTGAGCCCCAGAACAGCATAAACAATACATAGTGGCATATAAGTGTGATCCCAGCACTGATTAGGTAGAGAACAATCAAGGAGGACCATAACACCAACCTATGTCTCCAAAATACATTTGCACACGGAAACACACACACACACACACACACACACACACACCATGCACACACACCATGCACACATACACCCCTCCCCAAATGGCAGAAAAATGGTGGGTTCCTTTTAAATAATTGAAGTGATGGTCTAAATTATTGCATAATTATTTTACAGTGTTCATCAGTTTCCATACATTGTCAAACTCTAATACTCTTGATAAGTGCTGTTTATCTGGTCAATTAACATGATCCTGTGATATGCATTATATGTTCTTCCCTACAAGCGCATCCCTGTTCATAATACTATTTGAGTCATATTTTCTAGCCCTTACTGACACTTGAGATTTGGCGGGGGGAGGGGGGAGTTCCTTATTTTTATAACTTCACCACCCTATCCACCTTCACTCTCAGGCACTTATTTTCTGTTTTAGCCTGGCGAACTTCCTCCTGAAAACTCTGGGGTTGTTTGTCTTTCCTGGAGTGCCCAGATCTTTCCCCTCATTCAAATTCTGTGCCTCCCACATGCCTCTGCCACCAAGCTTTTGCAGCTGTTGCAGTGCACAGCAGTCTGTCTTTTCATGGCTGCTCATAAGCATTTGTTTTCTGTGTTATTCAGTTGGTACTTAATCACATGCAGACAATTTACAGCTGGGAAATGGGTTGTTATGATCTAGTAGCTTATTTGTGTGCCACTTGTTAGATGTACAAAGAATCTCTTCCATAGAAATATTATAAAGGGTGAGTTGCATTTCTAGGGTGATACTCAGAAGTCTGTTTGATGCACACAGTAACAAAGATGCAATACTGCCATGCAGATCACAGGGTGTTAGAATCAAAAGCTGGGACTGGGGTTGGTTCTATCAGTAAACTCTTTGTCATTCGAGCATGATGGCCTGAGTTCAGATCACTAGCACCTATGTAAAAAGCTACATGTGCCCATGTACACCTGAAACCACAGAGCTGGGAAGGTAAAGAGGAAAATTCTGGAGCTAACTTTCAAGCTACTCCCACCTTACTGTAAAATGGTAATCCCACAGATTCTAGGAGAAAGACCACTGACACAAATCAACATGGCTAAATTAATTAAAGCAAGCTTAATTTTATTAATGTACATGGGCTTTACTTCTCTAAAAGCTGAGTTCAAGACATCAGCATTGGACATGGGTGAGAGAAAATTTTTATAGGTCAAGAGTAGGGGCTTTCCAAATGGGGGATTTGGCAGGCAAATAGGTAGGTTTACAGAAGCAGAAAATAAGCATAACAAGTTGATCACAATAACATTCTGAAACAAGATAATGGTTACAAGTTAGTCATAACCTGGTGATCATAAAAACAGGTTGTCGTGACAAGATGTTCATAACAACAGGTGGTCATAATAACCTTTTGAAACAAAGGCATTGCTGTGATATACTGTGTGAGGTGGGATTTCGGATCCCACGGCAGTTGAGGAACAAAAAGATTATGCAGGCAGAACTTAACACAGGGAGGATCTTTTAATAGGGGAAGGGAAGGGAGTGAGGGGAGAGAGAAGAATGAGAAAGGAGAGCAAGAAAGTGAGAGAGATCTCTGCCTCCTCAGAGAAAAGGTGGAAAGAGATCAGGAGTGGGCGGATCTTGTCTCTTAAAGGGACCTTTGCACCTGCATACAGAGTCCGTGTACTGCCTGCCATGCATGCAGAGCTGATACATTCTGTCAGGTCCCCGAGGGGCAGGGCCAGGTTTTCCTGGATGATAACAGGTTTAGTTGAGATTTTCTGGAACAAGTAGTACAGAATCATTGGTAGTTAAGGTTACAGAGGATTAGGGAATATAGCCCAATCCTTGAGAAACAGATTTAATCATAAAAAGTAATTAATCTTGCTACAAGCTGCAAGATCACACAGCAATTATACAGCCATCCTCTCATGAGAAACTCAGAAGAATTAAGGATTCTCCTTATGGATGAAACCAATACAAAAGTTGTATTTGGCATTGTAGTCTTGTGTGAATTGGCTGTTTTTTGCTGTAGATTCTTCCTGTAGCTTATTCCTTTCTGCAACAAATTTGGAATTTAATTTCCACAGTTTAGCACTATCTGATCATTTACTGGTAACATTCCCCCATGCAGTGGAATTTACTGATTACACTCTCTATCTATGTGTAAAATGTTACATTCCTTAGCTATGTGTGAGACCTGTTCCCTACTATCAGGTCCTTGTTCCCCTCTCTATTGTAATTGCAGAGATCTGCCTTCCTGCAATTATCCTTATTGACAGGCATTTGGTCAATGTTTAGGGCCCAGGCAAAAATATTCCATCTAAGACATTCCCAGATATCCAAGGACACAAAATTACTACAGGCCCAGAGTTGTTGATTCATAGCTTCCCAGATGGATAGAAAAAATAAGCATTCCCTGGTTTTACCTCACTGGCACATAGAGAAGTGATAACCTAAACTAATCCTGCACTAAAAGATTCTCTAACTTCTTTTATTAACTCAAGATTTTAGCTCAGAGATTTACTGCTCCCTCCTATTTCCCCTGAGAAGATAAAGACAAAGGGAATCAACCCACTTGCTCTCATTCTCAGGGAAAAATAAACTTTCCTGAAGGCCTGTGTCACTACTGGAAGGCGCCAGGTTTTGTTTCTTCTGCAAATTAAACTTAGACCCTCTCTTTGACCTAAAGCCCTAAGCAATTGATGCTAAAAGCTTCTCCTAGCAGTTTTTTAGTTTATTACTCTGTGTGTAAATCTTGTCTGCCTTGCTGACCCTGAGAAACTCACCTCACATTGTATTGTAAAACAAATTACTATTGCAAACATATGTATCCCCAAGAACTGGGGAGAGAGACTGACAAACAGAGAAAGAAAGAACAAAAGAGAAAGAATAAAGGAGCATGCAGAGGAACAATTGTGTGTCAATTCCTTTTTCCCTTAGATTTTAGTTCCTTCACTTATTTGTAGTTCCTATTTTTTGAACCCTGAGCGAAAACGCTAAAAGCTAAAGTTTTTGATAGGTTTGTCTTTACTGTAAGGTGGCTTTCAAGCCTGAGATAGACGTAAGCTGGTTTACAAAAAACTACAGGTTCAGCATGAGACCTTGTTTTGGTGGAATGTGACCAGGCCCAAGTGGGTGTGGTTGGCGGTACCTCTAATCAGGGTTTCTCCCTACAAACAACCAGTGTCAATCTCTGGCCTATGTATACACATGTACATGTTCCCAAACACACATACAGGCCAGGGTACAGGGAGGTAAGAAAGCCCAGAAACTGATGCCAGAAGAGTTCCAGAAAGTTGCTCACAGCTACCATTGTCCAGGTCCCTGTCAGGAACTGAGTTTGCTGGAGTGTTTATTCTTGGCCTATCAGTAGTGATAATGCCATTGGTTTGGAGAGTTCTTGAAATAGAAATCTCTCTCAACCTCCTGTAAGTAATTACCCCCAGGGATCAGGCATCCTGATGGTCACATCTGTTTAGGCATATGTTCCTGCCTTACATTATAAATCAGAAACCAAGAAAACCTACTCCTTGATATATTTTTATTTCCCTTCTCTACTAGGTACTAGAAACAAGATTTTCTCCTCAGACAAATTACAGAAGAAAAAGAACCCAAAATCTCAAAAGAACTCCCATATGACAGGGATATAAATTTTGCTGTCAAACACATTCAAATGGCTCAAAAGAACACGAAAATAGGGGCTGGAGAGATGGCTCAGAGGTTAAGAGCACTGACTGCTCTTCCAGAGGTCCTGAGTTCAATTCCCAGCAATCACATGGTGGCTCATGACCATTTGTTATGAGATCTGGTGCCCTCTTCTGGTCTGCAGATATACATGGAAGCAGAATGTTGTATACATAATAAATAAAATCCTAAAAAAGAACCCCCAAATAACAAAGCAAATTATACCAGGTTTCTCTCAAACCTCTTTACAAGTGGGTGCCAAAAGCATAGAGGACAACCACTTCTTCTAACAAATGGTATCAAGAAACTTGGTAATTTTCATAAATTAGAAGAGCCAAAATGTCAAGTGAAAATTAGGCAGGATCTGCAAGAAGAATTTTTTAAATGAATAAATGCAAACCTAATACTCTTCAAACATGAGCAGATGACTCTCAAAAGCCAGAGTCGGTTTTTCCTTTTACCATAGAGGCATGGTTTATAAACAGCCGACACCAGGAGTTGGGAGACACCCAGGAACTCAGATGTGTCCCTGCAGCTGCTGAAATGTGCTCAGCTTCTACCAGTGGGGCAGGGAAATGTCAAGGTCTGGGCTCTTTGTCTTGGCTAAGGCTCCTCCATACTCCACTGCTTGCCCTTGTATCATAACAAAACAAAAATCTAGGTTCCAGGAGTTTGTAATAGTTTATAATTTGAGCCAGAACTGGGTGGGCTCTGTTTTCACTACATGTAACTGTTGCAGTTTCTATAAATTGTGAAACAGAAGCCAGTGCATATGCCTATGTATATTTAACTGTGAGGTACAATACCAGAATCTTTCCCTGGAAGAAAGTCCTCCTCCTTGTAGTTGCATCTGTAGACATATTTGAACACCGGGAAGGGGTTTCCTGGTGAAATTGCAATCCTTTACCAGCCCTGTCATGATTGTACATTAGCATGAATTTTGAATGTTCAGGGGAAAATGTTCTAATTTTAATTCTGTCATTAGCTATATTTTGCATATCACTTCCTCTCTTGGATTTGTCTAGGTGTGGCTATTTCTTTGACTTTTGTATTCTTTGCTTGTTTCTTGAGACATGAGCTTTATATAGTCTGGGGTAGTCTCGCCCTCCCTATATATCCAAGGTTGTCCCCCTAATACCTGATTCTCCGTTCTCCACTTCCCAAGTGCTGGTATTGCAGGCACGTGCCAATAAACCTGGTGGTGTGTATTCTCTGGAGTTTCTGATTTTTCATTTGTAAAATGGTAGGTTTAGTTTTTCCTGCTAGATGTTTCCATTCCAAATTCAGGGTGATCCTCAGACTCTACATTTGAGCTAACTGTGTATTTTAGTTTTATTTCAAGAAAGGTAACTTAGGAGATAGTGGAAATGAAACAAAATTGTGAGTGATTATTTTCAAGCCTAAAATTTTCATGTTCTCCTTTCTATCTTTTTAACATTTTCATTTCCCTGTGTGATAGACTGTCCAGACATACTGCTTTTGTCTATAATGGGGCTTGTCTTTCTATACTCTATGGATCTGTTCCCTTTTTCACTGTATGTGTATCTTTCCTGGCACAGTGACTTCTTTACCTGTAATTAAATAGTGAAATAAATGTAACAAAAATAGAAAAATACCAGAGGAAATTCAATTTCTTTTTAACGTCATATATACATTAAAATGGTGCCCAGCAGCTTGGGAGGTCAGTTTGTAAAGTGCTTACTGTACACACACATGAGGACACACATAAAAACCTGGATATGATGCTGTACCTGCCATACTAGCACTGGTGTGGGAGGGCACATACAGCAGGATATTGGGGTTCTCCATTTTGAATGAGAGACCCTGTCTCAAGAACCAAGGTAGAATATTATTGAGGATGACACCAGACATGGACCTCTTGACTTTCACAGGCAGGCACGAATGCACGCATTCACACATGTGTGTACACTTCACAGGCACAAATGCACACTTGCACGCTCGCGCGCGCGCGCGCCCGCGCGCACACACACACACACACACACACACACACGCTCGCGCGCGCGCGGAGATAATTTTTAAAAAGCTGAGTCCATATTACATGATGCTGATACTTTATAGAAAAGCCAGTAGTACTATTGCTTATAGATATAAATTAAGTGAAAACAGTAGCCATTTTGAAGAAAACCTAAATCTCATGACCTTTTATTGTTTCAGGTAGTATATAGCCTTAGATTAAAGATAAATAAGTGGCCGGGCGTTGGTGACACACGCCTTTAATCCCAGCACTCGGGAGGCAGAGGCAGGTGGATCTCTGTGAGTTCGAGACCAGCCTGGTCTACATGAGCTAGTTCCAGGACAGCCTCCAAAGCCACAGAGAAACCCTGTCTCGAAAAACAAAATAAAACAAAAAAGTGACAGTATAAGGTGTTATCAAATCAAGAGGTTCTGTCTTTTGTCTATTTGGGAGGATTTCAGTGTGTATATCTGCCTTCTCTCTTCTACACCAATGAGTATGAGTCAAAATATCTTGATGATGTTAACCAGGTAGTAGATATGAACCATCTAACCATTTGTCAAATTCAGACTACAGCAGGCAGTCATCCTATTGGAAAAAGAATCTCCCAGATGCTTGTGGCAACGTGGACCACTGGCATTGACCTTGCCTTAAGCACTAGAACAGACCATAAACATCAACATGGTTTCAGGTGGCAGCACAGACCATGAACACAAACATGGCCTCCAGTGACTGTACAGAGCACAGACTCCAACGTGGGCTCTAGTGATAACAGCAACCACAAGTATCAACATGGCCTCAGGCAATGTGGGGCCACTGCCTAAGACCATGTTGATGTTCATGGTCTGTGTTACCACAGAGGACAAGTGGATGTCCATGGTCTGTGCTGCCCCCAAGGGCCATGTTGCTGTCCATTATCTGTGCTGCTGCTGATGGCCCTTGTTCCATGCTACCCTCAGAAACCATGTGGAAATCAGTGATCCTTGCTGCCTTTGGCTGCTATGGGCAAGAAAGCTTCTTTTGCAGTGGTATTGATGGCTGCAGACTCATAATTGAGAATGAGAGACATAGAAGGCTTTTGTGGCAAACACCACCCCCCCCACACCCCCACCTCACCCTCTACCCTACCCCACCCCCCATCCCCCACCCCCGCAAAAAAAATAAATAAAATAAATAAATAAATAAATAAGGGAAAGAAACATTGAAAAGAATGTTTATTGTGATAAAGCTGCTAAAGTGTAGCTTTTCACAGTTGATGGCTTCTAATGGGGTGGGGTGGGGGAGAACTCAATTATCTTTGAAGGGCTGGCCATTGGGAGGCTGGCCATGCTCCATTGAAGGCATGGCTAACACAAATTGGACTTGGTGTACTTGTGTTTTCTTTTGAGGGAAGGGCACAAGGGTGGAGGAGTGGACCTTGGAGGAATGGATCAGGGTTCATTATGTGAAATTCCCAAATAACCAGAATAAAAATATTTTGTTGGTGAAAAAAAAAAGCTCATCTCATTTGAAATGTTTTTTTTTTCCCTTCTCATGGCACCGCTATTATTTTCTTCTCTTGTTTTAATGTTTGTTCACTCATAGTATTAGGGATTCAAGGGTTACTTGAAGTTAGGCCAAACTGATGAGAAAATAAATTCATACATTCTGTGTTCAAAAGAAAGGGGTTTTTAAAATCATAGGGTTACTTTGGTACTGACTGATTATCACAAAGACTAAACTTGTTTTTTATAAAGTTATAGATGACCTGATAATTAAACAGATTTGATTACTTGGTATTTGAGGAGCATTTTTTCCATTTTTTTATTTGAATTAGAAACAAGATTGTTTTACATGTCAATCCCAGTTCCCTCTCCCTCCCCTCCTCCACTCACCCCCCCCCAACTTAAACCCTCCCTATCACATACCCTTTCTGCACCTCAGGGAGGGTGAGGCCTTCCGTAGGGGGTCTTCAGAGTCTGTCATATCCTTTGGCATAGGGCCTAGGTCCCCCGTGTGTCTTGGCTCAGGGAGTATCCCTCTATGTGGAATGGGCTCCCAAAGTCCACAGCTATGCTAGGGATAAGTACTGATGTATTACAGCAGGCCTCATGGATTTCCGAGGTCTCCTCACTGACACACACGTTCCTGGGGGCTGGATCAGTACCATGCTGGTTTCCCAGTTATCAGTCTGGGAACCAAGAGCTCCCCATTGTTCAGGTCAGCTGTTTCTGTGGGTTTCACCAGTCTGGTCTGGACTCCTTTGCTCATCACTCGTCCTTCTCTGCAACTGGATTACAGTTCAGTTCAGTGTTTAGCTGTGGGTGTCTGCTTCTACTTCTACCAGCTGCTGGATGAAGGCTCTAGGATGACATATAAGTCAGGCATCAATCTCAGTATCAAGAGAGGACATTTAAGGTAGCCTCTCCTCTGTTGCTTAGATTGTTAGTTGGTGTCATCTTTGTAGATTTGAGGAGCAATTTTATATATTTTACTTCTGATTTAAAGGGAGTGATATGAGTTGGAGTGTGTTTTGATTAAAACTTCAGGTGCCTTAAGTTGTCTGTGGCAAATGACACCACTGAAATCTTTTAACTATGTAAGTGTTCTCTCTCTGAGTGCATAAGGTGACAGATTACAAAGTATCATCTCATGTCCAACTTGTTGTAGTTGATAAAATACATACAACTGTCTTACATTGGCATTTACTCAGGAATGATGCTATTTCTCTGAAACTAGGTGAAAGCACTTATAAATGATCTGTCTATTGAGATAATAGGACCTGATAGCCTTTTTTGTTTGTTTGTTGTAAATGAAGTTATCATGAATTTCTTTGACATAAAATCTTCCATATTATTTAAGGAAACTTGTTGAGTGTGGTGGCACATGCCCATAACCCCAGCAATAAGGAGTCATGGATAAGTTAAGTGCTCCTTGAGCCTAGTTTGGTCTACAAAACAAAACCTTTTCTCAAACAGGCAAGCAGAAAAATAGGAAAACATCTGGGGAGATGACTCTATAGTATAAACATTTGCCTTGCAAATATAAGAACCTAGCTTTAAATGTCCATAATCTACATGTCTCGTTGTAGTAGCACACATCTATAATCACAGCAGCATGAGAGGCAGAGATGGAGAAATACCAAGAAGCTCCAAGGGCCAGCCAGGCTGACATATACAACAAATAACAGACCCTATGTCAAATAAGGTGAAAAGTGAGTGCAGACATATGAGGTTGTTCTCTGACCTCCACACATGTATGTACCATGGCATGTGTGCACCTATATACACGCTCATGGGCACGCACACACACATGATGTTGTGTGACATAAATCCTGGAGAAAGGTGAACATAGTCACACATAAAGATACCACTGAAGTTCAGTTTAATGAACCATTAAGTTTATTGGAGTTCCTAATTGAAGTATGAACAAGAGACATTGATGACAGTTCAGGAATGCTAGAACCCTGGAGCTCACTGCAAACTTGCAAGCAGCTCAACAGCTTCACAGTAGCTTGTCTAGTCCAGTCCAGGTCTCCTCAGCAGTCCCTATTGTTTTATAGCACTGGGTGAACAGACCTTGTACATATATCTGGTCAATTTCAAGGACTTTCTGAGTGATTTAGAACTTGCTGAGTCTTGTGCAGTTGGAGAAATGATTGTGACACCATGAACAGTACCTCAGGCCAGATGAATCCCAGCATGCCATGGAGAGTTGGACAGTTTCTATTGGCAATTGATAGCTGCTTAGAGATAGTTTGCTTTGAGGGTATGGCCCTAGCATGTCATTCACACATAACCCAGCAGTATATCTTAGATTGGAGTTGATGAATTTTAAAATTAGGCAGACTCAAAGTTGAATGGGTATGGAATAAGGGGTGGGTCTGAGAGGAGTTTCTGGAGGAGGGTAAATATGGTCAAAATAGATTGTATGAAATTTTCAAATAATTAATTTTGAAAGAAAATATTTAATTGTTTTTAAATAGTGTTTGCTCTTTCAAAGGATTAGAGTTCAGTTCCCACATGGAAACTGGGTGCTTCATAACTGCCTGTAATTTTGTTTGCTATTACTGTGGTTTTCCAACTGTATTACTAGTGTTAGGGATTTTTTTTTTTAACATTTAACAGTTCTGTGTGTTCTGAAATATGATGAAGTATGATATAGATATGTGTCTAAGAACAAATTATTGTCATTTGACTTTCTATTTTCTTCATTTTTTCTGTAATTTCTGATGCAGATGAAATTAGATTCCGTAGACAACTAGAAGCCCTTAGCTCTGATGAAGAATACAGTGAGCAGGATGATACACAGAGACCAAGCTTCCGAGGGCCAGTGGCTATCCGTAGGCATCATCGGGGAATAGGTAAAGCACATTCTAAAACTTTTAGTATACTAATGTTGCATTTTGTTGCATACTTCATTTCTCTCAGACATGGACTTGTATAGGGTTGGTAGGAATTTATTCTAGGTCAAATGAAAGAAATGTTTAAGTGATGAGTTACTTTTCTAATGGAGAGCAGGGTGAGAAATTAACAATGGAGGTAATAACTGTTTTAGATTAGCCTGGTTGCTATACTTTTAGGAGGTAATATAGGAGAGTTAAGATCAATAGCCTAACCACTGTCACAACCACATTTTGTTATAAAGGAATATTACTGGGTAAAGAGAATGAGGTAGAATGTGAAGAATATCTCCTATACCCTAACAGCATTGCTTGGAGAAATAAACACATTTGAACATAAACACACTATACAGATTATCATTGTAAAGAAATATTTTCAACAATTGAGGGTCTCTCTGATCTACTCATTAGTTTAGCAACATCTTAACACAGTGTGTATTATAAGTCTCTTCAAGCTTACCCAAATTTATTGCAGCCTTCATATGAATCTCTTAGTAGTTCAGTCGCTAATGAGAAACAGAGAGAGGAGTTATTGTAGGGGCAATACAGCTAAGACAGGTAAGAAAATATTTTCATGTATTACACAATAAAACATAAAATTTATCTTTATAAGCTTTTCAGATGTTCCTAGTTTTTGAATTTATGTTTCTGAGATAGGGTCTTATGTACTAGCTTTCCACTCACTGTGCAGCCAAGGAAAACTAAGCTTAAACTTCTGATCTTCTTGCCTCTACCTGTCAAGTGCCAGTACTACAGATATGTGCGGGCACACTGAGTTTTATGTTGTTTTGGGGAGCAAATTCAGGTATTTTGTGCATACTAAGAAAGAAATCTGCCAACTGAGCCACATTCCCACAAAGTATTTTATAAGTGTTTCTTAAACTATCTCTATACCCAAATCAAATTAGATAACTGAGGCAAATATTGGTATGATTAATAAAAAGAACACTTTTTTTTATGCTGGCATATTATTTTTAATTTTAGATGTCTCAACTTTGGTACCATATATAACTGAATCTTAAATATTGTGTTAAATGAACATTGCCCCTTTGAAGTATAGATAGTATGGCAAAAACTGTTGTAGAATTCAGTGTGACAGTCAGACACTGTAAGAGTGATGAAAGAGTAAATGTTTTCCAAAACAAGGCCTAGCTTCTAATAGCTGATTCTGAAAGTTGCTGAATTCACTGATGAAGGTACAGAAAATAACTGTTGTCAAAATAATACACAGGATTCAGAAGTGGTGGTAGAGGAAGAAACGATAATTTTTTCAGACGAAGATTTCCAGAAAATCATCCTTCATTTCTTCTGGTAAGTCAATACCAAGAGTTAACAGAAATCGAGAGTCTGAAATGTGACATTGTTGATTTTTAAATGTTTGTGTGTTTTTGTTTTGAGACAGGGTCTTGCTATATAGGACAAACTACTATAATATTCACTATGTAGCCAAGGCTGGCAAAGAGCTCGTGATGGTTGTCCTGCCTCAGTCTTCCAGAGCGCTGGGACCATACTCGTGTCAAGTGTCTTAATTGCTTTCCTATTCCTGTAACAAAACACCATGATCAAGGCAGCTTAGAAAAAATAAGAGTTTATTGGAGCTCACAGTTCCAGAGGGTTAACATCCATGATCATCATGGCGGGGGAGTGTAATATCAGAAAGACAGGCATGCCATTGACACAGTAGTTAAGAGTTTACATCTGATTCACAAGCATGAGGCAGAGAGAGAGAACAAACTGGAAATGGTACGGACTTTTGAAACCTCAAAGCCCCACCAAGTGACATATCTTCAACATGACAATGCCTCCTAATTTTTCTGGTGGTTTGAATGAAAATGGTCTCCACAAGCTCATAGGGAATAGCACTATTAGGAGGTGTGGCTTTGTTGGAGTAGCTATGGCCTTGTTGGAAGAAGTGTGTCAAGCAATAGCTTTGAGGTTTCAAATGCTCAAGCCAGACCCAGTGTCACTCTCTCTTCCTGCTGCCTGCCAATTCCAGATGTAGAACTCTAGGCTTCTTCTACCAGCACCATGTCTGCCTGAGTGCCACCGTGCTTCCCACCATGACAACGGTAAACCTCTGAACTATAAGTCAGGCCCCAATGATATCCTTTGCCTTATAAGAATTGTTATGATCCTGTTGTCCTTTCACAAGCAGTTCCAATAATTGGGGATGGAGCATTTGAATATATGAGCCTATGGGGGCCACTCATTCTAAACACCATACTTAGTTAACATATTTCATAATAATGAGAATAATTTTAAATTCTGTTGAGAACAGGGATTTCTTCTTAGTATTTTTCCTTCCTACCATGTTTTTAATTTAAATTTGGTATTGGTTCACTTTTTGTCCCTACAACTATTTCAATAAATATTTTATCTTTATTTTCAATCATCATCAGGAATTTTGAATTTATAAAATGTAAAAACATAAGCTGGCGATTGTGTCATTTATCCTACAGAATCATTCTCATTTTTGTCCTCATAATTTTTGATCTTAAGTTACAGTAAAAAATATTTTAGTAGTATTAAAATTAATTGTGTAAACTAGAATTTAGGACTAGAGAGATGTTTCAGTGGATAAGAGCCCTTGCTGCTCTTCCAGAAAATCCAAGTTCAATTCTCAGCACTGGTATCAGGTGGCTCACAACCTCCTGTAACTCCATCTCCAAGGGCTTCAACCCCTCTTTTGGCCTCTGGGCACTCACACATATGTGGTCTCAGCCTTTCAAGTGTTGGGATTATAGGCATCAGCTACCACATCTTGTCTCTATAATTATTTTTGATAGGTTTGTGGTTGCAAATAGAAGAAAATGGTAAAGGTGCTTGCCACACATGCCTAGCCAACCCAATTGGATCTCTGGGACCCTTGTAGAAGTCAAAGGAAAAAGTAGGCTCATACAAAGTTGGCTTCTGACTTCCACATGCACACCATGGCACATACACCCATATATACCATGGGCACATAAACCCGTGTGTGTGTGTGTGTGTGTGTGTGTACATTCTTTTCTTATGAGTATTTATTTCTTTTCTTAAATTTAGGAATCTTATAGTACCTAATTTGGCATAAATAATTTCTTAGGGATACAACAGATGGGAACTACAGTCCTGCTCATGCTTATGATGCACTGTACCACTGAACTACAACCCAAGCCCAGAAAATACTCTTTACATAAACATTTATAAAACTATTGGACACTGTTAAAAGGGTCTTCAGGAGATGTGCCTCAATCTTGTCTTTCCTGATTACTCACTGTTCTCCCAACACTAGTCACTTAAAATTAAAAGGGTAACATGATAGTCTACCTAATTTACTTATTCATGTTTTCAATAGGAATACTGAAGAGTGGCTGTGAATTTTTCCTGTATCAAATCTGCTGATTTTTCATACTTTTCTTTTATTCAAGTTGTGTATATATATACACACAATATACTACAATATACTATATGTGTGTGTGTGTGTGTGTGTGTATATATATATATATATATATACATATATATATATATATTCTTTGTGCTAATACCTTCCTCATACTTAGCAGTTACTACTAGCATTTAACAGTGTTGTTGCAGTACATGGTAATGCCAAATATAAGGGATGTTTTCCTTGCTAAGCAACATACACTAAATCTTGCTTTCTTAGCACAGTCCATATGATGGTATTTTTTTACTCTGGACATCATAGACATTTTTTCAAAGTTTTCATAATTTCCTTTTTGGTGATTCACTATACTGCCCTTTTGGTTTAAAAACTGAAAGGATAGAAAAGCTGAGTTATTACCGGATAAATTTATTTGAACTGTATCAAACCCAACCCTTTGCTTCGTTTATACCATACATTCCACTTTCTTTGTTTTTCTTCTTAGAATTAAGTAATTTTTTGTATTGAAGGTAGTTTTTTAATGACCACTGGGCAGGAAAATAATCAACAGAATAATTTAGAATGCTTTTCTTTGGTCTTAAGAAGTTCTGTTACAAAACATTAAATACACTTATTACTCTTGGGCCTGTGGAAGTAGTTCAGTTGGTAGCGTACTTGCCTTAACATTTATAAAGGTCTGGATTCAATCCCCAGTACCATATAATACCAGATGTTGTGGCATGTATCTTTAATCATAGCACTTGAGGTGGGAGTAGGAGTTTCAGAAGTTCAAGGTTATGCTTGGATACAGTTTCTGTCCAGCTTAAGCTCCTTACCCCCCAACAAAATGTCTCTCATCTCAATTATAAAGTCACATTGTTTGTTTCATTATTAAAATTCATAACATAGCTAGTTTTCCATATTTCTTATGTTACATATGTATAATCTCTTGTGCAAGGGATGTGGTACATCAGACATGTCTTTAAGTTGCATCTGGTAACTAGTATATAAACGTAAAGTCATAGTATAATTCTAGGAGAAAGACAGAAATGGTCTTGAGAAGTCGTGTGTGATAGTACAAGCCTATTCAAGCATTCATGAAAATCTGCACTTCCAGCCTAACCTATACTATATAGTTAGACAATGCCTCAATAAAGGAAGGGAGGGAGGACTTTGAAAATTACACTTATGACTTAATCAAACCATGGACAATATATTTCATTTGTGTTATGTAATTGGGCTCCTTTGTAGATGAGACATGACAACAGTGAAGATCGATCAGGTTGGAATGGAAACCAATCTGAAGAGAGACAACCACAAATAGAGGGAAATCAAGTTTCCTTCAGGAGATTTCATGACCACTCCCAATCTCGTGGTCGCCCCATTAACAGATCTCATGGCCGACACTCCAGATCTCCTAGCCCCTTCAGGAGAGCACCTGTCCACTCAGATAGACCATATCATGACCACTCAGATAGACCCCATCTTGACCACTTTGATAGACCTCAAGATGACCACTTAGATAGACCCCGTCATGACCATTCAGGTAGACCACATGACCACTCAGATAGACCCCGTCATGACTACTCAGTTAGATTGTATCATGACCACTCAGATAGACTCCATCTTGACCACTTGGATAGACCCCAAGATGACCACTTAGATAGACCCCGTCATGACCATGTAGGTAGACCACATCATGACCACGCAGATAGACTCCGTCATGACCACTTGGATAGACCTCAAGATGAACACTTAGATGGACCCCGTCATGACCATGCAAATAGACCATATTATGACCACTCAGATAGACCCCGTCATGACCATGGAGCTAGACCATATCATGACCATACAGATAGACCTCGTCATGACCACTCAGATAGATTCCATCTTGACCACTTGGATAGACCCCAAGATGACCACTTAGATAGACCCCGTCATGACCATGTAGGTAGACCACATCATGACCACTTGGATAGACCTGAGGATGAACTCTCAGATGGACCCCGTCATGACCATGCAAATAGACCATATTATGACCACTCAGATAGACCCCGTCGTGACCACTTGGATACACCTGAGGATGAGCTCTCAGATGAACCCCGTCATGACCATGCAAATAGACCATATTATGACCACTCAGATAGACCCCGTCATGACCACTTGGATAGACCTGAGGATGAACTCTCAGATGAACCCCGTCATGACCATGCAAATAGACCATATTATGACCACTCAGATAGACCCCGTCATGCCTACTTGGATAGACCTGAGGATGAACACTCAGATGGATCCCATCATGACCATGCAAATAGACCATATTATGACCACTCAGATAGATCTGAGGATGAACTCTCAGATGAGTCCCGTCATGACCATGCAAATAGACCATATTATGACCACTCAGATAGACCCCGTCATGACCACTTGGATACACCTGAGGATGAACTCTCAGATGAACCCCATCATGACCATGCAAATAGACCATATTATGACCACGCAGATAGACCCCGTCATGACCAGGCAATTAGACCATATCATGACCACTCAGGTAGACCCCGTCATGACCACTTGGATAGACCTGAGGATGAACTCTCAGATAGACCCCGTCATGACCATGCAAATAGACCATATTATGACCACTCAGATAGACCCCGTCATGACCACTTGGATAGACCTGAGGATGAACTCTCAGATGAACCCCATCATGACCATGCAAATAGACCATATTATGACCACTCAGATAGACCCCGTCATGATCAGGCAAGTAGACCATATCATGACCACTCAGATAGACCCCGTCATGACCAGGCAGGTAGACCATATCATGACCACTCAGATAGACCCCATCTTGACCGCTTGGATAGACTCCAAAATGACCACTCAGATAGACCCCGTCATGACCATGCAGGTAGACCACATCATGAATACTCAGATAGACCATATCATGACCACTCAGATAGACCCCATCTTGACCACTCAGGTAGATTCCATCATGACCATGCAGGTAGACCACATCATGACCACTCAGATAGACCTTATCATGACAATTTAGATAGACCACATCATGACCACTCAGATAGACCCCGTCTTGGCCACATGGGAAGAGCTCGTCTTAGCCGTGCAGGGCTAGCTCGCCGTGGCCAGAGAGGGAGAGATCATCTTAATCACACAGGGCTGGCTCTTCCCAACCATGCAGAGAGAGCTCATCTAAGCCACACAGAGCTAGCTCATAGTGGTCACAGAGGAAGAGCTCGTCGTGGCCAAAGAGGGAGAGCTCGTCCCAACCGTACAGGGCTAGTTCGTAACAGCCATGCTGGGAGAGCTAATAATGACCACTTAGGGAGACTTCATCGTGGCCGTGTAAGGAGAGCTCATAACAACCGTACATGGAGATCTCGAAGTCTTGAAGAGAGATATCGTGGTCAAAGAGAAAGATTTGGAAGAATCCAAACATCACCGGAATCTGACCCTGAAATTGACAGGTAAAAACAAAACCATGATTTATCAATGTTAGTACAATGTTTTTAAGGATATGGAAATGTATAGGCATGCATTCTATTTCTGTATCTTAATAACTAAATATGTATTTTCCTAATTCAGAAATTGTTCCAATTCAGATTATTCGAATTATGTGGCTCATGGTGTCAACTGACATCCACATGAAGTACCTAAGTTTGTATTCCAGTTTCTGACCTTTCCTCTGAGGGCTACCCAATAAAGAAAGTTGTTTACTTGGTATCTAGTTAGTTTTCTTTGCATCTTTCAAACTGGTAGGCAAAGTAATGTAGTGACAAATTATGTTAAATTGATAAAATATAATGATAATGAATTTGTTTCCTTCCTTAATCTCCTTCCTAAGGAGTTATAAAAGTCTTTAGCAAATAATATATATGTGTGTGGGTTGTTGTTGTTGTTATGCCCAAGGCCTTGTACATGTTAAGCAAATGATTTACCTCTGAGCCACAACCTCAGCTGAGCAAATGTGCCTTTGAGCAGCTCATTTTCTCCAAGCCCACTATCTAAAGTATGTGCTGTCTTCAGCAATAAGGTCTTACCTTCAAATTATGCAAAGCAAACAACGGCAACATCAATAGCCTATACTGTTTTGGCAGTCTCTTCTACTCCCATGACCAACAATTGAAAGGGAGGTTTCCTATGCTTAACCCTGGGGTTTTTTTTTAGATTGTCTATGATCCTTGTGGGGAGCATTGACACTTAAAATGGCATAACTTCATTCAAACTACATACATATTTTTAAACATGTTTATGTATATTTTAAATATATATATACTTCAGGAGCTCAAAATTACTATGTTTTCCTATGACTTTATTAAATATTCTTAGTGTTAATTATTTTTCCATCCTTCTCTCTCTGTATTTCCTCCCCACTTTTCAGTTAAATCCCCAACCTGTTTTCTCACTTTCCCTTTCACAGCACCAATGTCCTACTCTAGTCCTCTCTAGAGCACCTCTTCCTCCCACTGTGGCTTCTTTGTTTTTTTTTCCTGGCTTCTGAGGTTACTCAAGGTTATATATTCTCACCTAAGAATTCAGAATATCCACAAAAATAGAGAACATGCAGCATTTGTCTTTCAGGGTCTGGGTTACCCACTTGGCATATTTCTTAATCCCATCCATTTACTTGCAAGTTTTCTAGATGCAACATATAGCTAGTAACTGGTTATTCTACATTTCAATATCATAAAGAGAATTAATTTGAAATGTCTCCTTAAAAATCTTAGGGGGCTAGAGAGATAGCTAAGAATTTAGAATACTTGATGTACTAGCATGAAAACAAGACTTCGGGTCCCTGAACCTACACAACAAACCAGGTGTCCTATACAAACCTGTAGCCCAGTTGCTGAAATGGGGAGAGACAAGACTATTCAGTGGGACTTGCTGGCTTCCAGATTAGCCAAGAAAATGCAAGCCCCAGTATCAGGGAAAAACTTGCCTCAAAACAATAGGTGGAAAATGATTGTGCCCTCTTCTGGCATCTCCATGTGTATACAGGAACATGTATCAATACATAGTCATACTCTGACAGAGATGCATGCATGTATACATACACACACACATACACACATACATACATACATACATAAAATTAAATAAATCATTCACAAATGTTAACTAATCTGTCAGTGATACGTTTTAGTAAAAATTATTTTTCTGAATTTTTACCCTTTGTGATGAATACCAGAACTTCTACAATAAGAGAACAGACTGAATACTTATTTGATCAGGAACGGCACAGAAATGAGCTAATTAATCTGAATGGAGGGGTAAGTGCAATGCCTTCTACTTTCTACCTCAAAAGTCTGTGTGGTTTTATGTATCATTTTCATTTAACTAGGATTTCCTCTTGTGTCTTTTTTGCTTCTTTGAAAATTTGGCATTTATTTATATTAATGATTATTTTCATGAGTTTAAAAATAAATTAACAATATCAATGTATAAGGAAATCCATAGATCATATTATATATGCTTACAAAAATTCTTTCCAATCTTCTAGTATAATTGCTTGTAAGTTTTCTGCAAGATGTTAAGACGCCTAAGATCCTAGCATTCAGGAAGTTCAGACACAAAGAGCTTAAATTCAAGACAATCCTGTGCTACATAGCAAGATCCTGTCTGAAATGAACATAGCTCAGTTAGAAGAGTGTTTTTGCCAGGCATGGACTAGTTAGTCACTGCTTTTGATCACCTACACTGCATAAACTCAAGCATGGCAGCACACACCTGTAATCCCAGCCTTTAATTCTGCTCTCCCTGCCTCTGCCCACTAAGTGCAAGGCTAACAGGTAGGTGCCATCATGGTCAGTGTCAGGTTCTCTTCCCCCACCCCTACCTCTACCACCACCTCAGACCTCTGTTAAACAGCCTATTTACTTGTTGGTTGATCTGGGCCAACTAACATTTGTATGAAGTGATTATCCTTTCTTCTATTTAGCTGTTATCACTTACAAAGTAATTATAATAACAAGAGACATAAGTTGATGGTTTTAAAGCATCTAATTTTATCAAAAATCTGGAAGCTCCCAATTGGTATAGAAATGACACTTAATAAAACTAAATGACTGGAATAGTACAGTTTTCTACTTTAGCTGTTACAAAGACCATCAGTGTCTCAAGTTTGAATATACAAATTTTGAGACAACCCTTTGTGGATTTTTTTGGAACTCTGATACTACCTTAGATCCAGATAAATAATGTTTGGACCCAGGCCACATCAAGATTTAAGAGTATTTCTCTAGGTCACTACTACAGGGCCTTGGGGAAGTCACTTGATTATTCTCAACTGCAATTTTCCAGCATATTTAGAAGGCTTAAACTGATTTATCTCTAAGGGCACACTGCCTTTGACATTCTTGCATCTGTGTACAATATCAGAAATTGAATGGTACACTTGTAAGGTCAGCAAGAGTGAAAGACAGAAATGGGACTGCATGACCCTGTAACTGCACAGGCTATATTTGGGAAAACACATGTATCAAGGATATCTCTAGTTCAAGAAACTGGAGAGCCTGTGGTCCTCTTAGACATGAGTACACAGTATAGGAAAGTCTTCCCTTTTGGCCTGATATTGGCCATTGCTGAGTTACCAGTCAGTGTTCAGTTAAACAATGTCAGAGGATCAGTATCTGGGGGGGGGGGGGGCGGTGTTGGAAAGCATAGGGTAAGCAAGAATCTAGAAATGCAATTTAATTTAGTTCTAGGGATTCAGTCACTTTAGTTTGGCAGTTGTCATAGTTAACCAAGGTGGGAAAGGTTTACAAGATGGCAAAGGCCAGAGCTAACAATATTAAGAATCAAACAAAGGGATTATTGTCGTTTAAATGCTAAGAATTGCAACTTATATTAAAAAACAAAACACCTTGTGCTGATGTCATTTCAATAATTTGTTTCAATTCTTTCCATTTAGCTGATAGAAGAAGGCTACAGCTCTGATCAAAGTGACGAAAGTTCTGACAGGTAACTTTAGATGAACTTTGTACAGTTCTTAAGAGGAAAATATGAAAACTGACATTGAATATAACATCCATCCTAGAGCCTTACAATCTGACCTTGAGAAATTGCAAAAAATAATTAACAAATTGCAAAAAATAATCCTAGTCAGAATTAGAAAAGTCTTAATTATAGCAGCCTGGCTTGGTTTTATTTTTATTTAAGACTTTTATATGTCATACTCTGATGATATATCTTCAATATCATTGAAATTGCATCGAAACTGGATATATCTCTCTACAGGAATTGTCACTGGAAAAATCAAAACTATTTGGATTTTTTCTTTATTTCAATTTTTTAAATTTTTATTTTAATTAGAAAAAAGATTATTTTACATGTCAATCCCAGGTCCCTCTCCCTCCCCTCCAACTAACGCCCCACCTATCCCATACCTTTTCTGCACCCCAGGGAGGGTGAGCCCTTCCACAGGGGGTCTTCAGAGTCTATCATATCCTTTGGGATAGGGCCTAGGCCCACCCCCTTTTGTCTAGGCTCAGGGAGTATCCCTCCATGTGGGATGGGCTCCCAAAGACCATTCCTATGCTGGGATAAGTTCTGATCTACTACAAGGGGCCCCATACATTTCCAAGGTCTCCTCACTGACAGCCACATTCACGGGGTCTGGATCAGTCCCATGCTGGTTTCCCAGCTATCAGTCTGGGAACCAAGAGCTCTCCCTTGTTCATGCGAGCTGTTTCTGAGGGTTTTACCAGTCTAGTGTGGACCTCTTTGCTCATCACTCCTCCTTCTCTGCAACTGGATTACAGTTCAGTTCAGTATTTAGCTGTGGGTTTCTGCTTCTACTTCCACCAGCTGCTGGATGAAGGCTCTAGGATGGCATATAAGGTAGTCATCAATCTCATTATCAGGGGAGGGCATTTAAAGTAGCCTCTCTTCTGTAGCTTATATTGTTAGTGGTGTCATCTTTGTAGCTCTCCATACATTTCCCTAGTGCCTGATTTCTCTTTAAATGTATAATGTCTCCCACTATTATAGTATCTCTTAGCTTGCTCTCTTTTGTTCTTCCCGCAACTCAACCTCCCTGCCCCATCATGTTCTCCTCACCCCTTCTTCTCCCCTTCTCATTCTCCTAGTTCCCTCTCCCCTCCCCCCATGTTCCCAATTTGCTCAGGAGATTTTGTCCCTTTCCCCTTCTCCAGGGGACCATGTATGTGTCTGTCTTAGAGTCCTCCTTGTTTACTAGCTTCTCTGGCAGTGTGGATTGTAGGCTGGTATTCCTTTATATCTAAAATCCACATATGAGTGAGTACATACTATGTTTGTCTTTTTGTGACTGGGTTACCTCGCTCAGAATGATTTTTTTTAGTTCCATCCATTTGCCTGCAAATTTCAAGATTCCACTGTTTTTTTATTTTGTTTTGTTTTTGCTGAGTAGTACTCCACTGTGTAATGCACCACATATTTTGATTAGTTTATACATATTATATGAGATAAAATACATTCAGAAACATTAAAAATATGTATACTTATAAACATTGGTGTAACCAAAACTCAAGTAAATAAAACCATAAGCATTGGTAATCTCCCTAAAATATACTTTAACAGGTACCTCTTTCACATGTACTCACCATGCTAACATCTGTGTGAGGTGTTGGTTTATACACTTTGCTGCTCATTTTTCCTCATTTTTGGATTTATTCATACTCTAGAATGAATTCTTTACTGTATGTATGCATTGAAAATATCTTCTAACATTTGATACTTTTTCTATAGTCTTTGATGAATTGGTGTTTTAACGCTTAAGGTTGTTTTAAATAAAAGCCATCTACTAAACTTAATATATATTAATTTATATTTCATGCCATTTGTTTTTTATTTTAATTAAAAAGAAGATTATTTTACATGTTAATCCCAGGTTGCTCTCCCTCCCTTCCTCCATTGCCCGCCCAGCTAATACCCAACCTATCCCATACCATATCTTCTCCCCAGGGAGGGTGAGGCCTTCTGTAGGGGGTCTTCAAAGTCTGTCATATCCTTTGGGATAGGGCCTAGGCCAACCCCCTTATATCAAGGCTCAGGGAGTATCCTATGCTAGGGATAAGTACTGATCCACTACAAGGGGCGTCATAGATTTCCAAGGTCTCCTCAATGAAACCCACATTCAGGGAGTCTGGATCAGTCCCATGCTGGTTTCCCAGTCTTTTTGTTACTGGGTTGCCTCTCTCAGAATGGTTTCTTCTAGTTCCATCCATTTGCCTGTGAATTTCAAGATTCCTTTTTTTTGTTTTGTTTTGTTTTTTCTGCTGAGTAGTACTCTCTTGTGTAAATATACCACATTTTCTCTATCCATTCTTCAGTTGAGGGGCATCTAGGTTGTTTCCAGGTTCTGGCTATTACAAATAATAATGCGATGAACATCGTTGAACAGATGTCTTTGTTGTATGAATGGGCTTCTTTTGGGTATATGCGTAATAGTGGAATTGCTGGATCTTGTGGTAGACTGATTCCCATTTTCCTGAGGAGTTGCCATGCTGATTGCTAAAGTGGCTGTACGAGCTGGCACTCCCACCAGACTCCTCAGTCTGTTTATACGGTGGATTACATTGAGAGATTTTCGATGTTGAACCAACCCTGTATCTGGGGGATGAAGCCTACTTGATCATGGTGGATGACTTAGGTTTGCCAGTATTTATTGAATATTTTTGCACCTATGCTCATGAGAGATATTGGTCTGTAGTTTTCTTTCTTAGTTGTGTCTTTGTGTGGCTTGCGTAGCAAGGTAATTGTAGCCTTGTAAAAAGAGTCTGACAGTGAACCTTCTGTTTCTATTGTGTGGAACTATTTAAGGAGTATTGGTATTAGCTCTTCTTTGAATTTCTGGTAGAGTTCTGTATTGAAACCATCTGGCCCTGTTTTTTTTTTGGGGGGGGGGGACTTTTATGACTGCTTCTATTTCTTTAGATGTTATAGGTCTGCTTAAGTTGCTTATCTGTTCTTGATTCAATTTTGGTAAGTGATATCTATCCAGAAAATTGTCCATTTCCTTTAAATTTTCAAATTTTTTGTGGAGTACAGGTTTTCAAAGTATGACCTGAAAATTCTCTGGATTTCCTCAGTTTCCGTTTGTTATGTCCCCCTTTTCATTTCTGATTTTGTTAATTTGCATGATCTCTCTCTGCCTTTTGGTTAGTTTGAATAAAGGTTTGTCTATCTTGTTGATTTTCTCGAGTTACATTGATTCTTTGAATTGTTTTCTTTGTTTCCACTTTATTGATTTCTGCCCTCAGTTTGATTATTCCCTAGGGGTGAATTTGGTTCCATTTGTTCTAGAGCTTTCAGCTGTGATGTCAACTCTCTGGTGTGACTATTCTCTAGTTTCTTCATGTGAGCACTTAGAGCTATGAACTTTCCTCTTAGTACTGCTTTTAAAGTGACCCATAAGATTGGGTATGTTGTATCTTCATTTTCATTGAATTCTAGGAAGTCTTTAGTTTCTTTCTTATTTCTTCCTTGACCCAGGAGTGGTGCAATTGCACATTGTTCAATTTCCATGAGTTGGTAGGTTTTTTGCATTTGTGTTGTTTTTTAATTCTATTTTTAAAGCATGGTGGTCTGATAAGACACAGGTGGTAAACCAATTTTTTTGTACCTGTTGAGGTGGTGCCGAGTATGTGGTCAATTTTAGAGATGGTACAGGTGGATGCTGAAAAGAAGGTATATTCTTTTGTGTTGAGATGGAATGTTCTGTAGATGTCTGTTAATCCTAATTGGGTCATACCTTCTGTTAGTTTCTTTGTCTCTTTGTTAAGTTTCTGTTTGCTGTCCAGTGGTGAGAGTGGGGTGTTAAAGTCTCCCACTATAACTGTGTGAGGTCTTATTTGTGATTTGAGTTTTAATAATGTTTCTTTTGGTACCTTTGTATTTGGGGCATAGATGTTTAGAATTGAGACTTCTTTCTGATGGATTTTTCCTGTGATGAATATGAAATGACCTTCTTCATCTCTTTTGATTAATTTTAGTTTGAAGTCTAATTTTTTAAGATACTAGGATAGCTACCCCCAGCTTGTTTCTTGGGTCCATTTGATTGGAATAACTTATCCCAACCCCTTACTCTGAAGTAATGTCTGTCTTTGAAGTTGATGTTTCTTGTATGCAGCAGAAGGATGCATTCTGTCTTTGTATCCAGTCTGTTAGCCTTTGTCTTTTTATAGGCGAGTTAAGACCATTAATATTGAGGAAAATTAAGGACCGTTGAGTGTTTATTCTTGTTTGTTTTTCATTTGTTGTTGGTAGTGGTATTGTATGTGGATTTACCCTGCTTTTTCTTTTGGGTTTTCGTAAAGTGGGATTATCTATTGCCTATGTTTTTATGAGTGTAGTTAATTTCCTTAGGTTGGAGTTTTCCTTCCAGTACTTTCTGTAGGGCTGGATTAGTGGTTACATATTGTTTAAATCTGGTTTGTCATGGAATATCTTGTTTTCTTCATTTATAGTGATTGAAAGCTTTGCTGAGTATAGTAATCTGGGCTGGCATCTGTGTTCCCTTAGAGTTGGTAGAATATCTATTCAGGTCCTTCTGGCTTTCAGAGTTTCCATGGAGAAGTCCGGTGTAATTCTGATAGGTTGCCTTTATATTCCTTTTTCCTTTGCTGCTCTTAATATTCTTTCTTTATTCTGTATGTTTGGTGTTTTAATTATTATGTGACAAGGGGACTTTCTTTTGTGGTTCACTGTACTGGGTGTTTTCTTTTGTGGTCCACTGTATTGGGTGTTCTGTAGGCTTCTTGTACTTTCATTGGCATGTCTTTCTTTAGGTTGGGAAAGTTTTCTTCTATGAGTTTGTTGAATATGTTTTCCGCACCTTTGAGTTGGGTTTCTTCATCTTCTTCTATACCTATTATCCTTAGGTTTGGTCTTTTCACAGTGTCCCATATTTCTTGGGTATTTTGTGTTACAGATTTATTGGACTAAAGATTTTCTTTGCTTGATGAATTTATGTCCTTTAGTTTATCTTCAGCGTCTGAGATTCTGTCTTCCATCTTTTGTATTCTGTTGGTTATGCTGGCATCTGTGGTTCCTGATTATTTACTCAGCTTTTCTACTTCCAGCATTCCCTCAGTTTGTATTTTCTTTATTGTCTCTATTTCAGTTTTCAGGTCTTGAGCTGTTTCCTTCAGCTGTTTAATTGTATGTCCTTGATTTCTTGGATCTTTTGGTTTGTCTTTCCTTCCATTTCTCTGAAGGATTTTCTCTTTTCCTCTCTTAGGGTCTCTATCATCTGCATGAAGTTGTTTTCAAGGTTGCTCCCTTCTGCTTCATTTGTGTTGGGATGTTTAGGTCTTGCTGGTATAAATTCCTTAGGCTCTGGTGGTGTCATACTGGTTTTCCTTCTGTTGGATGTGTTCTTATATTGTTGTCTTCTCATCTCTTCTTCCAGTGGGTGCAATTGGTGTCTCTTCATTTCCTGGTGTGTATAGGTCCAAGGTTCTTTTCCGGTGGGTGCAAGAGGGTCCAATATTCTGATGGGTCTCAAGGTGGGTGCAGGAGGGTCTGAGGCACTCGCTCTCCAGGTGGGTGGGAGCGGGACTAGCACAGAGATATCAGCAGACTCTGGGTTGCTTGGTCCTCAGGGGCCACGTCAATCTGCCTGTAGACCCCAGGACGGTAGTTCCCAGAGTGGGCAGCCGGAAGTTGGCCCCAAGGCAGGAGCTGAAGCAGCTCACCTCTGCCCTGAGTGGGGCAGGAGTAGCCCAGCGATCTCAGCAGACTCGGGGTTCCTTGGTCCTCAGGGGCTGAGTCGATCTGCCTACAGACCCCAGGACGGGAGTTCCCAGAGTGGGCAGGCAGAAGTTGGGACATTATTTCAATTTTAAGATTGGAAGCTCTTCTGTGTAATAACAGGGTCTGCTAGGCGAATATCAACATCCTGTTTTAGCAGCAATAGTAGCAAGGCTTATCCTGTGATGGTTCAGGGAGGCAAGAATTCTGTGTTCCTTTACTCTTTCTTAGATCTTAGTTGATATAGACTCCTGTAACAAAAACCAGTCAAAATGCAAACATAAGCAAAACAGACATTTCTTAACATGACTACCTGCTGTATGTGTAGGAAGTAGTGATGGTCCCTACCACAACAGCAGACTTGAACAAGGCCAATTTTGTACTTAAATATCATCCTCCCTGAAACAAACAAAGATGCAGGTAAAGGCCTGCTCAGGGAGATGGTCAGGATAAGAAGGGAAAACAAGAGCTGCATTTATTGCTTTTCCTTCTCTTCGTGGGGCAAAAAGGGAAAATGCTTATAAATAGCGATTGCCTTTGAAGATGTACATTTCTCTCATAAAAGGGTGACTTTTACTTTTTCATTTGGTTTCTACAGCTGCCCATGTTTCTTGTGTTTCTCAAAAGGATTAGTTCAATATAATGATTATAGAAAAGGCTAATTATGGATGGTGTATTTTGGCCTCTTGCACTGGAATTTAGGAGTTGGTCTTTTTTGATGGTATTTGTGGGTGGCTGTCTAAAACTCATTCAATGATGGTAGGGGAATTTATGCAAGTGGGAAGGAGAAAAATGTTGCTATGCTACCTTTGAAATGGGTGTAACCAAAGATACATGTGCAATAACTGAAAGTTGTTAAGTAAGCAGTTTTATATTCATAATTTAGTTTAGCCCTAGAATTCCTCTGTGGTAAGGTATTAGCATTTCCATATTACAGAATGATAGATTGAAACTGAAGAAAGCGTAGTTGTTTTTTTCTGGTACTACTGGTGGTCAAACCTAGGATGATGTGCACACAGGATGTAAAAAGACTTATCATTGTGTCGTGGAGTTCCACTCCAGCCAAGGAAAGTAGTTTTTCTTTTGATTTTTAACTTTCCCAAATTATACAAGTAACAAAAGTGTGAAGGTACATTCAAACACAGTTTGTGTTTCTACAAAACCTATGGGACTGGGCACTGGTGGTTCACACTTTTAATTCCAACACAAGGGAGGCAGAGGCAAGTGGATCTCTGTGAGTTCAAGGACAGCCTGGTCTATAGAGCAAATTCTAGGACAGTCAGAGCTACACTGAGAAACGCTTTCTTGAGGGAAAAAAAACCCTATGAGATTTTATTGTTCTGTATTGCCTTTCCACAACTACAAGTACAGAGGAAGTTTAATTCTTGGAATGCTAGAATATTCACTTTCTTTTGTTGCTTAAACAAATACAATGGCTGTGGGCAGTGGATTCAATCTTAGGAAAAGGATAACCACAATCAGGGAGCAAGAGTGGAAAGAAGTTTATTACTTGAATAGTAAGTGGTTTAGGAAATAATTGGGTATATTTGATAGTTCAGAGCCTTTCTTTCTCAGTTCTTGGTGAGCTTAGCTTTGAAGGGCTAGAGTTTTGGAAAACACAAGAGCCACCAAAGCCAATGACTTTCTAATTCTTGTCTTACAAATTTGACAAGTGCAGTTCATGAGCCACAGAGGGCATATTATAGGAAGAACGGGTCTCCAGGGGCAGGGAACTGTCAAGGTGCTACTCTGGGGACATTTCAGAGGTATAAGCAAGTAAATATGATGGTCAGTCCAGTAGGTCACCCAATAGGTGGCATCTAAGCACCTCCTCTCCGTCTCAGGCATTTCCTCCTGCAGAGCTTCCAGGCAAGCCTAAGAGGTAATAAGAAACCAGGAAACAGAACTGACTTCTGATGTTCTTGGCCTCCAAAAAGGACATTCTTAGTACTGCTGTTTTGGAGGCTAACGCATACGACATGCTCAAGCAGAGATCACATATCATATGTTTAACAAAAACACACTGCCAACTGCCTCTAGGTGGAGAATTTAGCACAATAATAAGTAAAGTATACTCAAGGTCAACTGGAATGAATGAGTCACGGATTAAAGTTTCTCTAAGAGCTTTAGCTAAAACAGTTGCTCAACATACAGATTTGAGAGCTGAGGGCATTCAAAGATCAGTAGCCCTATCACCACACTGCCACCACATACACTTGGGAACTTGCCCCACAATGTCCCTGCCTGTCATTTATCTTTACCACACACAGCAGCTTAGAATAGGACCCATCCATCATCTTCCAGATTGGCAGGTCAGATGACAAGGTTTGCTTGTCTGCTAGACTCACATGTCTGAAATCATGGTGCTGCCCTGGGTGCCCTCTTACTAGAAGGTTCTGGAGAGGTACCTACTTCCAAGATCATTCTAGTGGTTGGCAGAATCTAGTTTCTTGCTGCTTGTCAGCCAGAGTCCATTCTTCAAAAACAAAACCTGAACTACCCCACTCCCCGTCTTGTAAGATGCCAGTTCCAACTTCAACACAACCCGCACATACATCTCACCCAAATCATCACCTCCTCACTGTCAATTACCCTGACTTCCACTTTTGGCCTTGTCCTCTGATTGCATTAGGCTAACCCAGGTGCATGGTATTAGAGGAAAAAAGAAAAGGCCAGAAAGAATGCAACAGCAATTTTTTGAGGATGTTAACATTGAAGGACTCAGTAGAGCGCTTGCCTGGAATTACATAGCCCTGAGTTTGATGTCTAACACTCACTGTAAAAGGAAGGGAGGAAGGCAACAGTAGGGAGAGAGAGAGAGATGTATGAAGGGAGAAAGGAAACTATTGTATGTGTAATTATTCATTGAACTCTCACCCCCCCCCAAAAAAAAAACAGTGTTTGGTCCACTCAAAGCCTAATAGGAACAATATTTATATTGTTAATAGTTGTTACAGAAAGTACCTTGTTTCTATAGAACTGCTGACTACAGTAACTCAAGTAATAATATCAAGACAACTACACAGCATTTGGACATTTGCTGTGTTATAGTAAAGTGTGACTACATATGATCAACCTATTCCCTGATACTATTTTAGCTACCCATTAAGAAATTCCTCCTTGGATTGGAGATGTACTGCTTGTCTAACATGTAGGAATCTTGATTCATTCCCTAGAAGGGCATAACACCAGGCTTATTGGCCAATGCCTGCAATGCCAACGCTCAGGAAATGGAAGCAAGAGTTTCCAAAGTTCAAGGTCATTTTCAACTAATTAGGCTACATGAGATGCTGTCTCAAAAAAAAAAAGTTTCTTTTTGTTGTGCTGTTTACTGACACAAAGAGCCATTGTAAGACAAAAGATAAACCAGACCCATGAGCAGCCATCCGGGAGGCACTTTATGGAACACACCTTTGCAACATGGCGCAACAAATGTTACAGGAATTAAAACTGGCTTTTGTATTAACTTCTATATAACCAGACTGCCCTTAAACTCAAGATCCTCCTGCCTCAGTCTCCTGCTTTAGGGAATTCTAGGTTTGCGCTATCACATTGACTTTTTGTTCACTGTTTTACTTGGGATTCTTACCGTGAGGAAAATGGAACTCAGGGCTTCACACATGCTAATCATGTGTTCTACCACTGTTCTGTACCCTTAGCCCTTACAAAAATGTTAGCTTCATGGGTATGAATAGGCTTCAAACTGGCCTAACAGGCTTAGGATTTTATCCACTATCCAAGAAGTAATAGAAATGGGGAAAGGGAATGTTACACTTAGTTGGGACTCAGAAAAATAGGTAGTCTTAGTGGTGAAAATAGAACGAAGCTGTTTTCTTTGGGTTTTTTGAGACAGTCTCATAGTGCCAACACTGGCCTCAAACTCTATTGCCAAAGATATTCATCAACTCCTGATTGTTCTGCCTCTACCTACTGAGTGCTGGGATTATAAGCATAGCTTTTAATGATTTTACTAAGTTATAATTTTTATACTATGTAGTTAAACTACACAGCTCTGTGGCTTTTGGTAGACTAAGAGATGTGTTGTCTTCCTCATTGTATGATTTTAGAACATTTTTACTGTCGTCCCTACAACTTCATAGTGTTTATGAGTCACTCTTCATTCAGACCCATGTTCTCCTCATCCTAGTCTAAGGCAATTGCAGTTCCATTTTCTTCCTACAAAATACAGTATACTTAAGAGTAAAACTGGATTCCTATCTAGCAGGTAAAAACTCTAAAGATGTGAAGGAAATTAATAATAGTAATAATACCTAAGGTTAGGAATATAGTTCAGTGATAAAGCTCATACCTTCTTTTAGACTTCTAGAAATAAGACCTACATACAATTAAGTTGAAGGCCTCAAAGTTGGTCATCTGATTAGTGGCCACTATCTACTTGTTAATTATTATGCTTTGTGGCCACTATCTACTTGTTAATTATTATGCTTTAATTAACAGTTTATGGAGACCTGAAGTTGATGCTGAATTCCTGAATGGTAGATACACCACAATTAAGACTATTCCACGTCACCCAAAAGGAGTACGACTGAGCTTCAATATTGGAGCACGCAATAATCGGGTACTTACGATACTATTGCACAACTATTTGCTCACTAGATGTTGAGGAAGCCATGTTTATTTTAGGTCAACTTAAAATATATAAGGTTATCTTTTACATATAGGAAACTTGTGGATGTCTTAATACACAAGAAGTCTTTTCCTATCTTCTTCCTTTGTGAAAAACAGGAAAGTTGGGAAAATAAGCCAACCTTAATTATTTATACTTAACGTCTGTCTGTTTGCCTGCCCCATCCCGTGTGTGTGTGTGTGGGTGTGTGTATGTGTGTGGGTGTGTGTAGGCCAGATGCTGATCTCTGGAACTAGAGCTACAGGCATTAATGAGCCACCTGATGTGGGTGCTCAAAAATAAACTCAGGTCCTAACTGCTGAGCCATCTCTCCAGACTTTCAAACAAACCTCAGTCATGGCATGAATTAGCCCACACTCCTATACAGTTACTCCCGTAGCTGTATTAAGTCTTAATATGATGCTCACAAAGAAACATCCACCCATGTTTACTTGAAGATGGAGGTTACAACCACTTTGCCCCAAATAAACACATGGATGCTATATTAATTATAAAACTGTTGGCCAGCTGTGTGTTGGTGGCACACGCCTTTAGTCCCAGCACTCAGGAAGTAGAAGCAAGTGGATTTCTGTGAGTTTGAGTCCAGGCTGGTCTATAAGAGCTAGTTCCAGGACAGCCTCCAAAGCCACAGAGAAACCCTGTCTCAGAAAACGAAAATGAAAACAAAAACAAAAATCTGTTGGCCAATGGCTAGGGCTTCTTACTGGCTAGCTCTCTCTTAATTATTAACCCGTAACTACTAATCTATGTATTTCTATATGGCCTTATCCGCCAGAGAATGCCTGGTGCCTCCTATCTTCCCAGTCTCTACATGGTGTCTCTCACTGCCACTTCTCTTGCCTCTCCAGAATTCTCGTCTCCTAGCCCCGCCTGTCTTCCTGCCTCTACTGACCAATCAGTATTTTATTCATCAACCAATAAGAGAAACATACACAAAAGGATATCCCCCACCATTCATTCACTAGACTATGTACTAGAGCAAATAAGCAATCTAATACATGTCTAAAGACTTTTATAAGGGAATGAAATTAAAAGAATTTTCTGCCATTCCTCACTTAGCAATCAGCTGAAACAATCAAAGTATACCATTCCATCTGTGCTCTGATTATATTGTGCATAGAAGTCTGTAACTCATAAATAAGCCATGGTACTGTAGGAATTGAGAGATCAAGGACATGCTGAATTATATATCAAGTCTTAGAAAAACAAAGACAAGATAAAAGGTGTCTGTGTGTACATGTGTGTATATCGTAAGTGGAAAACAGAAAACAGTCTCTGTCACAGAACAATACTAACCCTGTTTCTGACTTAGCTTTTGAGGTGATGTTGAAAAGGGTATGTTTAAAAAATGAGGAAAGAAACTTGGGCTTTGTGACTATGTATATAAGATGAAACTGGAATGAAGTCTGACTTGGCAGTCTCTGAAGTACTCCAGTCAGCTGTAGACCAGTAAGACCAATAGGAAGTTGCTTGTACCTAGGACTGCTGTCATATATTAGATTGTCAAACCCTGGATTATGAGGCATGCATTTCATGCATTTGAATTCCAGCATGTAGAAGAAAGTCTGCCCTTCATTCGACTGTGAAAGCATATTGCTACTTGGTCTTTGTGGTAATATGCTCTTCCATACTCTTCCGTTAAAGCTGTTTGATTCTGCTGTTTAGAATGGATGGACTAACTAGAGACCTCAGGACTAAACCAAGGATCAGGCAAACTACCTATGATTCTAGAGTCTCAAGGAGAGCTTGTGCACATTCTTCAAACAGACAGATTTCACCCCACCCCCACAGAATCTTCTTAAACCACCCCCTGGGTGATTCTTTGCCCTTTAACTTATTCTCATACAGAGAATTGAGGTACCAGAGCTTCACACATATGAGGCAAGAGCTCTGTCATGGAGCCATATTTCCTGCCTTCTCACTACCTTGTTTTTTGTTTTTGTTTTTGAGACAGTATCTCACTGAGTAGACCGGGGTAGCCTAGAACTGACTATGTAGATTTGGCTAGCCTCAAATACATAGAGATCTGCCTACCCTGGTTTTCCTGAGTGCTGAGACTCATGTGTCACTGTGCCTGGAAGTACATTTTTTTCAAGGCAGGGTCTCACTAAATTGCCCAAGTTGACCTTGAACTGTCTCTGTAGCCCAGTAAGACTTTTAACCCTGCCTTCACCAGCAGACCTAGCTGCCTAGTGTTCTCTCTCTCTCTCTCTCTCTCTCTCTCTCTCTCTCTCTCTCTCTCTCTCTCTCTCTCTCTCTCCTCTCTCTCCCTCCCACCCTCTCTTTCTCTCTCTCCCCCTCCCTTTCCCTCTCCCTCCCTCCCCCTCCTGTTCCTTTTTTTTTTTTTGAACTAAGGGTCGCACATAGCCCAGGCTGACTCCTGTATTATAGCTGAGGATGACCTTGAATTCCTGGCCTTCCTGCCCCCACCTCCCAAGGGCTGGAAATATAGGTGTGTGCCGCCAGGACTGGCTCCCTAGTCTATTTTTAATAACCCAAGTCAAGAGTATTTTGTTAAACTAACTTAAAGCTTTTTGTCTCTTTCACAGACTAACCTGTCTCTCCATACTAGATTCACCATACTGAGGACTTTGAGACGTGCCAGATTAAACAATATGAACAATGGACAAGGAAGACGGGAAGACTGAACTGTCCTTTCCTATTAGGGGTTAGCTGCTAATTGCACTGAACCATACTTAGGAGCATAAATATATTCTTAGAATGTTGGACTTTAGACTTATTATTGAAGTACTTTCTTAGGTAGGGTTTGATGCTAGGATTTTGTTGATACTAAGCACTTGGAAGTAAAAATTGTTTAGCACTGTTTGCATAAGAGAATAAGGAGATGAGCAAAAAGAAAGCTGGTTTAAGTGGGTCATTTTAAGGAAACAGCTATCTTTAGAATGATAAGGTTTTTTTCAATGTGAGAGAAAATATAATTTACTGTAGTCCTTAAGCTGTGGAACCTATATAGCTGATAAGAAAGTTCTCTACACAAAAACCAATCCCTGTTAGTAACTTTAACTATTGTATTGCTAAAATAGAAAACTTTTGTACTGTTACATTTTATAGAAATTGGTACTGTAACAGAAAGTGAAGTGTTAACATCTTCTGTTGTTGGTTTTATAAGCACATGAAAAATAATAAAGTGTATGAGCATTGGCATTTCTTTATTTATTTATTTCAGTGCTAGAACTAGAGCCTAGGGCCCTGGGAGTGTGAGACAGCTCAGCAGGCAAAGGCACTTGGCACCAAGCTTCATCCACATGAGATCACCCCTGTGTTCACGTAGTAGAAAGAGAGAAGTGACCTTTTTTTTCTTGTTTTTCTTGTTTTTTGTTTTTTCTTTCAAGACAGGGTTTCTCTGTGTAGCTTTGGAGGTTGTCATGGAACTCGCTCTGTAGACCAGGCTGGCCTCGAACTCACAGAGTTCTGCCTGCCTCCGCCTCCCGAGTGCTGGTATTAAAGGTGTGCACCACCAACGCCCAGGTGAGAACTGACTTCTACAAGTTGTCATCTAACCTCTTCCATATGTATGCCTGTACACAAATACACAAAATAAAAAATGTAATTAAAAAAAAAGAGCCTGGGGCCTTAAGCATCGTAGGCCATGGTCTACTACTCTGCTGTCTCCCCAGCTCAAATAATATTTAAATATAAATATGATTTTTTTTCCTGACCACTGATAATTGGAGTCCAAAGCAATAATGATCCTGATATGATAAATCAGCAAAGTATGACTTTGACCTCTCGGCCTCTGTGTTCAATTAACCTTATAGTTCTACATTCCACAAAGTGATGCTGTAATTATGTGGTATTTCTGTATAAGGCTGGTGCGATGGTTACTGTCAGTTCACCACTTGATGAGGTCCAGAATCAATTGGGAGACTGCTTCTGGGTATGCCTGTGGGGGGAATATCGTTAACTGAAGTAGGAAGACCCACCCACTGTGGGTAGCACCATTCCCTGGGCTGTGATTTCTACTGTGGGAAAAGTAGAAAATGGGCTAAACACAAGCATTCATAGCTGCTTCAAGTTCCCATTGCTGTGATTTCCTCACCATAACAGTCTGTAACCTCAAAAGGCCAGTTAAAATACACATTTTTTCTTCTCTAAGTTGATTTTACCACGGCAATGGGCTATTAAACAAAAAACAAAAAACAAAAAAACATTAAGTTGGCAGAAGGGAATGGATCTAGGAGAAGCTAGAAGTAGAGCAAGTGTGTGTGGGGGTGGTGAAAGGGGCTAGTGGCAAAATGATCAATCTACACCAGGTTTCTTCATTCTAAGGGCATTTTGAAGCCACACTACTCTAATTAGCCTTGGGACTAAAAAGTTCTCATCTCCAGGTCATTTGCTCTGTTAGGAATTGGAAATATAGGAGTAAAATAAATACATTTTAATAAATTGTTTTGAAACAGCACTTCATATAGCCACAGCTGACCTCAAGGTTGTTACATAGCTAGATTTGAACTCTTGCTCTCCCTGCCTCCACCTCAAAGGTGCTGTGATTACAGATGTATCCAAATGTGCCTAACTAAACAAAACAATTATTATAAAATTGTTTCCATGAGGCTTACATTCAAGGATATCGATTATCTGTCAGTCAGGTTCTGTTTGCCTCTCAGGGAGCAAGTGACTGTGTCAGCAATATTTGTTTAATTGTCAAAACTGATTGATGGAGCATCTCATGAGTACAGGCCAGAGACGCTACCAAAAAAAAAAAAAAAAGGTGCTACAATGCACAGCAGAGTCTTTCATGGCAAGGGATTATCTTGGCCCAAATGTAAGTCCCTGTTCAAGAAGGCAATGAAAAGTAAAATACAGAGTATGACATTTATGCATGTATCTTACATTTAGAGAGGCCCCTTTGTAAATAATAGAAATGTTTTTCGTATGCCTATTAAATTATGAAAAACAGAAATTACATATGCTCTGAATTACTACTAATAAATGACTAATGCATGAGGTCTGACATCCTTCGAGATGTAGAGGGTTGAAACTGAAGTTGCTTATGCTTTTAAACATGTTAAAATTTTATTATTTGTGTGTGTGTGTGTGTGTGTGTGTGTGTGTGTGTGTGTGTGTGTGTGTGTGTGTTTGCATGTTCTCAAGGGTGTGCATGCCATGACTCTCACGTGGAGGTCAAAAGATAACTTGGTGGATTCAGTTCATTTCCCTCCACTTTGGCATCTGGAGATGGAATTCAAGTCACCAGTCTTTTCATGGCAAGTTTTTTAAGCCCTGAGCCATCTCACTGGCCCCCCTCTAACCTTTAAAAAATATTATTTGGTCATGCTTTTGTGTGTTGTGTATGCTGAGTGTGGATGCATGGCCAGGCCTAGCTCAGTTCTCTCCTTCCTCTAGGTTCTAGGGATAAAACACAGGTCCTCAGATCTTCAGGTTTGGACTGCCAACTGCTTTTACCCACCGTGGAACCGTCTTGTTGACACCCCCCCCCTTGTTTTGTTGTTTTGTTTGGAGACAGGTCTATAACCCAGTCTAGCTACAAACTTGCTATAAATCCACAGATAACCTTGAACTTTTGATCCTCCTGCCTCTATCTCGTAGTTCAGTGCTATGATTACAGGTACTACAGGTCTGCAAGACCACAGCCAGCTTAATGCAATTCTGGGGATCAAACCTAACTCTATGCCTGCTAGGAAAGAATTCTACTGACAGCGAAAACACCAGCCTCTCTGACCTTGAAAATCAAACCAGAAAGCATCAATATACGGCACTGGGATTCAGACAAGATCTCTGAGATGCAGTTTGTAAAGAGTTCTTCCTGGTCAATTTCTGTCTCACAAATGGAAGAGTGTGGCTGGATCTTGGTGGCCAGCAGCATGAGATCCAACAGCTTCATTGGAGTCTACCGTCTACAAAACATGTCTTCCCTTTAGCATTCTGACTTCCAAAACTGAAATGCTTTGTCTGTTCAAAAACAATTACAATATTTGGTTTTTCAACCATAGTTCAAAGGTTGTAAGATTTAACATTTGTGCAAATCCAGCGGTAATAGGGTGTCATAGTTATCTCAATGATCCAGCAATATGGCGGCCATGAGTCACATGTGCCTTTATCCTGGTACTGAGACCACCATTGTGTTTAGTACTGCTGTAGTTGATAACTACAAACTGTTCAGCCCTGCCGTTTACCCATCATAATATCATCTTAGGTTTTGGTACCTGAAGTAATTGGATCCACAATGTCAAATGTCTCATTCCCACAAATAAAATCTGTTCCTGGAGCAGGAGGGCATCAAAGCCTGAGTGACAACACTGAGCAAGCAATAGGGTGCCACCAATTTGCAATCTTTTCCCAGTGCCCCTCCTGTGTATGGGGCACAACTTGTGAACCACTGTGGCCTAAGAGCATGTGAGAGCAATAAGGAAGGACAGGGACAAATACCTACCACTTGCTGTCTTTACTCTCATACTTTACTCTCATACTTTTTCTGTCGCTGAGGTTTTTTCCACAACAAAGTTCTCCACTGCATGTACCCAATTGCCCATTTCTGGACTGTTAAACTGTTTCCAGTGTGATTTTGCTAAATTATGCTTATGGAGAAGTTCCATGTATTACACATTTGCAACATGTTTAATTCATTCCATATGGTAATTTTCTAGAAGATCGCTAGACCAAATAGTACATATGTAGAATGCTACATATTTTAACAAATTGCCTCACAGAAAGACTGAACTATGGAACAGACATCTCTACTTCCAAAAAGGGTATATTTTCATAGATTGAGAAAACAGGATGGAAACACCAAGCATTGCTCTCAGTGTCCTGCTTCCAATGAATGATTAACCCCAGCCATGCCACTCACAAGTCTCCTATTCTGCCATGAATAGCATAGAAGCAAGGGAATACAAATCATAATTTTGGACACTTCGAACAGCCTAACACTCTGCCATTTGGTAGAACGCTAACAACTCCATGCATATCTCATTTTCCAAGCATGGTCTTCAGGACAGCATTGACATCATCTGGGAATCAGCAACTTCTCAGGCTTCATTTCACATCACTTGAATAAGAAACTCTAGGTATAGGCTCTAGAAATCCACATTCTGTCAAACCTTGCTGCAACCTCTGATATGTCCCAATATCTCAGGTGATACGGTGATAGATGGTAATGACTCTGAGTAGCAACTGAGATTCCCACCCCGAGATAGGTAAAGTTCTGGTATCTGTGCGGGACCCTTGTCTCCTCTGTCTCAATCTTTTTACTTAAGAAAAAAAAAACATTTTAAATGGTGTGTCTGCATGTAGATATACGAATGTAAGTACTGGTGCCCACAGAGGCCAGGAAAGAATGTCAGGTTCCCTGGGGCTAGCGTAACAGGAGGTTGTAAACTATGTCTTGAGCACTCTTCCTCTTGTTTTCTACATTCATAGTGATTTTCCCTATGTCTGGCTAGCTGTCCTCAAACTTGCTATGTGGATCAGGAACTTGTGGCAGTCCTCCTGCCTCTGTCTCCCAAGTGCTTACAGCTATGAGATACCATGACCAGCATTATTAGAACCTAGAAAAACCAGACAGGCTTAACAACGAAGTGCTGAAAGCAGTGGCCTGCTTCACTTTGATGTTTATTTCGCAGTGCTGGAAATCTAACAGAGGGCCCAGTGCACACTAAGCGTAGTGCTCTAGCACTGAGCCACATCGCCAGCCCTTCGTCCCATTGCCTAATAAAATGTTGTGTATAGAGAAAGTTCTCAACAAATGTCTATTGAATGGAACTAATAAGTGTAATAAGTGAGTTTGGGACAACAATATGGCAGACTGTAATCAAGAGGTAGGGGCTGTAGCTCAGCATGCTACTGCACTGGGTTTGATGCCTAGCACCTCAGAATGAGAGTAGCAGTCAAAGCTTGGGGATTGGATATATAGTTAATTTGGTTGTATGTGTAGCCCCCGTGCATGAAGCCCTGGGTGAACTAGACATGGTTGGCACATGTCTGAAACTCTGGCATTCTTGGGGTTGAAACAGAAGCATCAGAAGTTCATGGCTAAGTAGAAGGTTCTTGGATACAGGAAATCCTGTCTCAATTCAATATATTAATAAACAGATAAAGATTGGGGGGTGGGAGTGGTAATGTCCCCCCAGCTATCCCCGGTACTCTGAAGCGGAGGCAGGGGAAAGGAGAGTTCAAGGCCAGTCTTAGCTATATAATAAGATCTAACACAAACAAATAAGCCAAACAACAAGAAAAGAAAAAGTGGGGAAGGAAAGAAAATAATGCACCAAGGTTTTGAGCTGAGGAGTGATTTGTACTTTCCCATATTCACTTTTTCCATATTTTACACATTTCTGAAACAATCATGTTACTTAAGTAGTAAAAAAGAAAAAGTAAGAAAAAGTGGGTAAAACTATGTTGATTCTGGCATTTGCCTCTGAGGCCCTTGGCTGTGTGAGGTTTTGTTTTTGTTGTGTCTGAAAGGCTGTCCTGTAGGGCAGTCAGCAGAGGGCAGCACTCAACTTCCCAAAACGAGCCTGTCCCTAAGGTAATCACAAACTGCTCTAACAGAAAAACAAACCGGCGGTTTGTGGTTAAATACATTTGAGAACTTCAGAAATGGACATTGGAAGGACACTGGAAAGTAGTTTCTCCTCAGGGATGTTTACAAGTTTAATTCAGGCTGATGATCTTGGGGGCTGTTTAACGACTTTCTTTTGAAAGTAGGGGAATGGTGGCATTAACTAGACTTTCTGGGAGCCTCACTTGACAGTTGTCCTCAAGAACAGCCTTCAGTGAACATGTTTTTGCAGCTGCTCAAAAAATGGGGGGGAGGTGGCTCTGAGATGCCCTAAAGAATACTTATGTCCCCCCATAGCTCTAACTAATGTTCCCCCAAACTACTTTCCCTTACCAGGTAACTGGAGGATATTAAACATTTGTTCCCTTTTAAAATTCGTATATCCCTAGAAGAAAAGGAATAGTCATAGAATTTTAATGTTGCAAAGTAATAAAGTCTCCATTTTTCTGTTGTTGTTTTGGAAACAAGTCTGAAGCTAAAGCGTTTAGCAATGTATCCATGACTATACAGTTAGCTAGTGGTGGAACGAAGTGAAGCCAGGCCTCCCCACCTGCCTTCAGGGCTCTGTGAACTTCATGTTCATTTGTGTTTGCAATAGCAAACTCCTTCCTTAAGAATAGATAACTAGCAATGACACATTGTGATTTGCATTAAAATATTCCAGCAGTCAATCACTAAAGAAGAAAGAACTTATCCAGTAAGATACTATATAGCAAATCATAATTATATGTAATATTAGAGTAAATGCTATAAGTAAAATATGCAATATTTGAAAACTCTACTGTAAAGTATCAAGAATGTGTCTTTTTTAAATTCATGACGATTATTATCATTATTATGAGGCTTCAGGCTGGTCCTTACTCTCTGTCAGGCCTGGATATCTTCATATTCTTTTTTGTTTGTGCAGCACTGGCTGACCGGGAACTCACGATGTAGAACAGGCTGGCCTCAAACTCACAGAAATTTGCCTGCATCTGCCTCCCAAGTGCTGGGATTAAAGGCATGGACACCACCACCATTCAGCTTTTTAGTATTCTGTTTTTTTTTTTTTTTTACTTTTTTTGATTCTTTGTAGATTTCTTTTGGAGGGGGCTTGAAGCAGGGTTTCTCTGTGGCTTTGGAGGCTATGCTGGAACTCGCTCTTGTAGACCAGGCTGGCCTCCCTTTGTGGATTTCACATTATGCATTCCAATCACACTCATCTCAAATCGGCTGCCCTCTGTCCTTGAAGCTCCTTCAAATCAAAACCAAATTTAAAAGGAGAAACAAAAATAAAAAAGGAGAATCTCGTGGAAGCTGTAGTGTGTCCCGTTGAGACACACAGTTTATCCTTTAGTCTGTTCATACTTTCTTGCAAGTGTTCATTGCCATGAGCGATTGGTCTGGCTCAAGGCATCGCTCTGGTTTCTGTTCTACCACCGATTATGAGCTCTCACTGGGGCTCTTCTTAGATATCCTGTTGGTCTACGTCATGCTGCTGTTTTTAATCTGTAAGTTTGTCCCCTTCACATGCTTCAACAGTTCATAGATTCCATGGATGCTGGGGTGGGCTAACTCATAGCCCTGGTTCTGGACCTGGGTAGTAGCTGGGCTGGTCAGCTCACTAACTTTCCCTCATCATCATTCCCCGGGCAAGCACTCCAGCACTGCCTCAGCTAGCTCACCCAATGCAGCCCAAAACAAGGAGCAGGGCCAGTTTTCCTGCCCTTGTGTCTTCAGATCTGGGTCCCCCAAACTCACATCACCAGAGCCAGCTCTACTGTTCTTCCCAGCAAGGTTCAGGGCCCTCTCTCCTGATTGCTGTAGGAGGAATGGGGAGGAGGTGTGGGTCAGCTCTCCTGTTCTCATGCCCTCAGATGTAACATGAATAAATTAAATATCCAGATCCAGATACTGGCATTCAAGCTGATCAAGGAAGCAAAGCAGCCGGCCACTAGCTCTTACCTCTAGCTCAGGCTGAAATGGCTGATCCACACACAAGCTCTTCACCAAATCTCAAACTGCTGCCTCTCGTCAGCGTGGCTAGAGAACAAAACCCTCTCTGAGTCCTTGCTCCTATCTTATATACTTCCCTAATATTGTGAATAAAGGTGTGAGACTGGTTCACTCGAGTGTAGCTCTGGGTGGCCTTGAACTCACAGACATCTGCCTACCTCTTAACCCTGAGTCCTAGGAGTAAAGGTGTCTACCACCACCTCCTAGCTTCTGGCTGCTGGCATTAAGGGTGTGTGCCTGGCTTCTATGGCTTGTGGCTGACATTGCTTTTGACTCCTCAGGCAAGCTTTAAGAAATCACAGGCAATATATCACCGCACTCAGGGCTGGCTCACTTGCACTCGGGACAACAGGCTCAGCCCTAGTGTGCTGCCCAGGTGAGGTGCAGGGCCAGCTCTGCTGTTAACACCTGAAAATTCTGCTTTACTTAACTTTATATAATAAAACACATGATTTTTAGCGATATGATCAACTTCATGGTAGAGAAATGGTTCCAGGTGCCGGTGCAGAGAGAGAGGAGAGGGGGCATTTAAAGATAGATAAGGACAATAAATTTGAAATGCAACAAATGCAAATTAAAAAATTCGATACAAGATAGTTGTTGGTGGGTTCTACTAGGAAATCCATACTTTGTAACTGCACTGTAGAATTCCCCTCCAGTGCTGGATGAGTTGGATGAGAAGCCAGCAGGTTTGTGTTCTAGACATCGCTTAGTTGTCCTTGCTTGCTTTTGTGTGTCTCTGCTGTTACACACCTGAGCAAAGGATTTGTTTTACAAGGTTTTAGAGAGATCAGTCCCTAGTCACATGGTCCCATGTGAATCAGACAAGGAGGCGGAATTGTGTGGTTCAAGAGCTTCCTCAGTTCCTGGTGGCCAGGAAGCAGAGAGACTGCATGCCCTCCTTAGTATTCTCCTCCCCCCAACTCCTTTTGTCCTTCTGGGTACCAGGCCCATGGAAAGGTGGTGCTCCCACTCAGGGTGGGATTTCTCCTTAGTTAATCCTCCCTGTGATTACGCCTTACTATCTCCTAGGTATGTCTCAATCCAATCAAGATGAATGCTCACAGTTGCTGGCTAGACGTGTACTTATTTGAACAGAGACTCTCCCCATGAAGCTATTGGCAATGGGAGTGGCACATCTTGACAAACCATTTCTGCACATCCCGTCTTTTCACTCTGCTTTTCCATCACCCCCCACTTCCACCCATGCTATGCAGAATGTGGCTTTCTGCCAAGCAGCAGCTTGTCAGAGGAAGAATCGTGTGCTCCATTCCAGACCTACTGAATCAGAATCTGCATTTTAACAAGATCCCTAGGTGATTCATCTGCACATTAAAATTTGAGAGGGACTTACCTAGACTAATTACAGCCTTTGAGTGGATTCTGTCTCCATTCTGACTCCTTCCAATATGCCTTCTACATTACAGCTAGGAAATTCCACTAGGCAAAGACTATACATTTCACTATTTGTAATTCCCCAGGAGCCCCCTTTATAAAACTGCAATATAGGAAGGGCATAGCTTGTAAATTAAACACCGGGTCTTGACTGAAATACTTATTAGTTTTGTGACTTGAAAAAAAAGGGGGGGATCTCAGGTAGCCCAGGCTGGCCATGCTATCAGAAGATAGACAAGGTTGGCTTTAAAATCCTGTTACCACCTCCCAAGAACCAAGATTATTAGGTATGGGTCTCGGGATCTGTACCCTCATTTTTAAAATGTTGATTAAAATGCCTGTCTTGTAAGTGTGGGTGATGCTTAAGTGAATCTGTATTTGTAGAAAGTTTTATGGATGGAAAAGTAATATATAGTATTCAGTTGTGAACAATCCATGGAGATGGGGAGAGTATAGAAGAGGCATATAGGAAATGTTAAAAGTCTAAGAATGGAGGTAACTCCCAACTAATGTAGCAGAATTGATATTGTGTGTCTTCTAAAACAAGAGCAGAACAGGTCGTGAAACTCCTGTTGAATGCTCTTGGGACCCTTGTTCAGGAAAAAGACCAGAAGTCAATGTAGAGATATTCCATTTCCATCAAGCCATCTTGTGGAGGATGAAGCCCTTTGGAACTCCAGGCCAACCCTTTATCAGCAGAGTACTACAGAGTGACCCTAGCTATAGTGTAGGGATCAGAGCAAACCAATTCTTAGTTCCCCGGATGATGGGCTATGATCAAAGCTTTGCTTTATTTCACTAAGTCTGGGAGGATAGCTTTCCTTGTTGTAATACAGTCACAGATGATTGGGAATGTAGTCCTTTGGAAACATGTTGAGATTTAATGGCTGTTGTTGATAGTTCGAGGTAGGACAAGGCAGTCCCTTTAAGAGGTGCTCAGGACTCTACCGCTTGCATAGATTAATTCATTCCTGGACTAATGAGTTTAGGTCTCATACTGCCTTGGAAGTCTACTAGCAAGAAGGCTGATGATACAGACCTACAGTACCCACTACCCAGGAAGCTGAGGCAGGAGGATCACAAGTTCACAGAATGCCCAGACCATTTAGCAAGTCCAACTCAAATTGAAACAAATAGTTTTTCTCTTTTGTTTTTGTTTTTTGAGACAGGCTTTCTCCCTGTAGCCCTGACTGTCCTGGAATTCACTCCATAGACCAGGCTGACCTCAGTCTCAGAGATCTGCCTGCCTCCTGAGTGCTAGGACTAAACGCATGTGCCACTACCACGCTGTTAAATTGTTTTTTCTTTAGAGAATGAAAAGAAGGACAGAAGGACAGATGAACAAATTAACCTGGATTTATAGTTCATGCCAGAGCATCTGCCTGTCATTTGCAAGACCCTAACTACAATCTACATCGTGGCATCACTAATTACAGGTGCAAAGAAGGAAGACTGTCACCAGCTATGAAGTTTCAACCTTAGACCACAACCAGCAGCCAAACTGAGCCTCCTGTCTTAACTTACCCAGTCTCTATGTTACCGTAACTATCAACAGAAAATAGGGATGGTGGTGAAACTCAGCAATGCAGCATGCATTAAGCTCTAAGCCAGATGCCCAAGGCCAACAACAACAAAATTAATAACAGAAAGTAGAGAATAACAGAACAGGAGACTAACTGGCATGCACAGATAGTCGTCGAAGCCAAATAATGACTATACCTAAGCTCATCATAGCATTCTTCCTACTTTTTCATATATGGATGCTTCTATAATAAAAGATTTGAAAACACAGAAAACTATACAAAATACTGAAATTATTAGTAGTAGCCGGTGATTATTTTCACTGTAATGGACATTTTCCAGCATTGGAGCCTCTCATTGTGAAAGGAGTGAGCTTTCCATTGAAGAGCACAACATTCAAAGTCCTTCTGGGAATCCCATTCCTCTTTTGTTCTTCTGAAGATAGTGTCTCACACTATATCCCAGGCTAGCCTGGAACTCACTATTTTGCCCTGGCTGGCCTCAAATTCTCAGAGATCCTCCTGACACTTTCCCAAAGGCTGGATTTCCAGGTGTGAACCATACACCATGCCCAGACTAGTTGTTTACTTCAAATTCCTCCCTCAGTAATTCACACACTCTAATCGTACACATTCAAGAAATGTCCCAAATACCCATTGTCCAGAAGGCAGCCTGTTGTTCCATTCCTCCATGCTACTGTCTCTTGTTTTCTCTTTTCCTCTTTTCGGGAGCATTGTCCTCATATGAGCTTCATGAATCAGCTCAGATTAACCCCCACAGGGAGCCTCTTTCTGACACATAGCAAGAGAATTTCTTCCTTCTGTTGTTAAGGCCCCTGCTCTAAACAGACTTCTGCTGAGGCATCCACACTAGTTTATTATGTTTCTGGGTGTGCCTGTCTGTTTCCCTTTACCAGACTCTGGAATCTTCAATCTCTCAAAGCTTACAGTGCAAACAGAAGAGCCAGACGACAAATAAATAAATCTGCCATTGGATTGGATTGTGATAAAGTCCCGTGAAGAGTATGATCAGGGGAGCTGGGGAGATAGTTCAGTAGGTAAGGTGCTTGGCCATTCAAACATGAGGAACAGTATTCAACTCCTAGAAACTATGCAGAAAGCCAGGGATTTTTGGTACTGGGTGCACCTGCAATGCTAGGCCTGGGAGGTGGAGAACAGAAGGTCCTGGGCATATCTTGACCAACCAGTGAGAGATTTCATCTCAAAATAATAAGGTGACGAATTATTGAGGGAGATGCCTAATGCAATTTCTGGCCTCCACACGGGCACATGTACTCAGTCACGCATAGAAACACAACACATACACAGACATAGAATCAGGAAGGAGGAAGGCTATGCTCTGGGAGAAAGAAAGAGACAATAGGTTGAGCCGGGAGGATGAGGCATTCACCTTGTTTAGCACACAGCCGGGCATATACTAGGCTGCAGTGTAAACTAAGTGAACCTTGACTCTGGAACTTCAGAAGATTCTTCTAAGGATCACAAGTGATAGCATCTGCAAAAGTGCTTTGGACCAGAGAAAGTGCAACTCAAACGCAGCTTTGTTACAGACTGTATCCTGAGAAGACAGGAGGCAGCATTCTCTCTTTCATCAGAGTCAATTTCTGCAGACAGGCAAATTGTGCCTCCACCAAGTGGATCCAGGCATACAGTCTTCTTCCTCAACACCATTTTCCCCATTCTGTTTGGATCATCAACAGCTCCTTTAATAACATCCAGGAGGGAGCAGACACATGGCTTGTGTGGGTGTAGTTTTGGATGGAGTCCTGGGGTTGGAACATAGCCAGCTGTACATTGACTTGAAGATCCAACTGGATGATTTGGGTGGGGGGGGGCGATGCTAAGAAGAGTGGAAAATTGGGGAGGTAATTATGAGTAGGAATAGTAACTCCATGTTTGCCTCTCCATCTGTTGTGATTCTATGGCCAAGTGTTTAGTTTCCTCTTTTGGGTTCCTTTACTTCCCTGACTTAAAATATTTATTTACAGTAAGGTTAGAAAAGAATTGGCATGTATTCATCAGCTACTGTGTAAAAGACAGGATGGCATGTGCTTTTACAACATGAAGGACACAATTTCAGAAGTCAGAAGGCCTAGACTAGTACCCTTCACATCATAATCCATGAATCCAAAGTATCTAGACACTTTATGTTCAACATAATACTTCTCAACTGAAATTACTATTACACAGAAATGATAGATCACCAGACTGTGTGCGCGCAGTGTGTACTTTCTATTCCCAGTTCTCCCTGTGTAAGGAGGGTGGCAGAAGGCGAATTGATATCATTCTCTGGGACCCGGGCCCATCTGTCTATGAGGGTGTAGACTACAAAACAGAAAAGATTTTCAAGCCGAGTTTCTGTGGGAAGCTGAGTTTTGAGCAGGATATTTCGGAGATGCTATGAGAGTAAAAAACAGACTCTAGAAAAATGGGCACACACATTTTGCTTAAACATGAAGAGCTAAGTTTTATTTCTATGTATGTATGTATTCACCTTTTGAGTAAGATTTCCTTTGAAATGGGGTTTGAAATACGAACTATGCTTTCTAATCATTGAAGTATCAATACTCTCTAGCTACAAAGGATACGTCCTGGGCTAGTCCTTTCAAGGCTCTGGATTTAATGCCTAGCACCTCAAAAAAGGAAAGAAAAAAAAAGGTATTTTGACATTATTATCTCATTTGCTACCCCCAAAGCTCCTAGATTTAAAAAATGAGAGCTGAAGAGAAGGGAACTTGGGCTGGAGAGAAGTCTCAGTGTGTAACTCCCAAGCTTTCAGAGCTGAGTGTTGTCTCTGAGCCACATATGTAGAAGGAGAAGATCAGCTTCCACAAGGTGTAAGCACATGGCTGTTATCTTGGAGGCTAGAGGGATCATGAATTCAAAGCCAGCCTAAGTTACATAATGAGTACGAGTCTAGCTTGAGCTAAACTCACGCTCAAAAGATTCATGTAACATTATTAAGCTTTCTCTTGGAAATGTAGACAAAAACAAAGACGTCACAGGTATAAAACCTACTGTGTGTGCTTAATGTGGTTTGAAAAGTTAAAAGGTTTTATTTAATATTTATTCTTCTCTCGTATATTACATCCTGACTGCAGTTTCCCCTCCCTCCTCTCCTCCAAGCCCCCCTTCCCTCTCCCCCAGACCCAGTCCTCCTCCATCTCCCTTCAGAAGAGAGGAGGCCTCCCGGGGTTATCAACTGAACATGGCATAAAATGATACAGTAAGACTAGGCACAACCTTCATGTCAGAAGAAATATGAACATGGGCCAATCCATGAAGCACCACTGAAAACAATTCTACTGACCATACTGGGACATGATCTCTAAACAGTAGAAAATAAGAGACATGAAACATATATATATATATATATATATATATATATATATATAATATAATTGATTATATTCATGCTTATTATCCTACTTGCTCATTTAGTTCTCTTTCCATCACATAACACTCCTTAAACAGAGGAATGCTGCTCCCCCTTCATGGAAATTACATAGATTATGCTTGTCTTTCCAATTTCACACAATTATTGGAGTTTCTTATTCAATAATGTCGGGGTGCGAATATATATGTGTGTGCATGTGGAGGCCACTGGTCACTGTAGGACGTCTCTGTCACTTGTTCTTTACCTTAGTTTTCTGAGGCAGTCTCTCACTGAACCTGGAGATCATTAATGCGGTAAACATGGCTGGCCAACAAGGAGTCCACTCGTCCCTACTCCCCAGTTCTGGGATTGCATGTGCGTGTTACCACACTCAGCCGTTTTTACATGAATCATGGGGATCCAAATTCAGGTCTCAGCCTGGCACAACAAGCATGTCACTGATTGAGCCACCACCCAGCCCAGCCTTCAATAATGCTGTTTTAAAGCCTTGATATTTCAATGCATTTTATACTCAATGATTTGGAGTTCATATTGTTTTGATGATATCAAGGCATTCATAGTACCTACTCTGAAGAATTCTGAGTGAGTTCCCTGTCTTGAGAAGTTGCAAGGTGAATTCACTTGAATGGTTTTTGGAGAAACACTCTGATGGGGAAGACCTAGTGTGGAGACTTGATTTTGAAAGCTATCCACAGAGTTGGAGACAGTAAGAAAGCTGCTATTCAGCCTGGAGTCAGTAATGGAACATCATCAATACTACAACATTACTAAAGCAATAGTGCCAAAAAGTAGCCGATGAAGGAAGGGATGGTGAAAAGGAACGTTATGGTGAGTGATATGTGCTTGGCGTAGAAATGGCTAAGAACAGAATTAGCTGACAACTGATTGACCTGCTGCATGACCTTCGGCTCCCTCCTACAAAGTCTTAACTATTGCTTTCATCTTTGCTTAGTGTTCAAGATGCCACAGGCATTCAGTCAAAAAAGGAATTCTTTGCTTGGTGGGAACATGGATTTTCAGGTATTATGGAAGGATTAATGGCATCTGGAAGGACTTCCCAAAGAAGGTCAGCTTTCGTCCTGATTAGGGTACATGCAAAACAAGGATATCTAACATTTAAAGGAGAATTATCACTTGGGATGTACAGATCAGTGGTAGTTCATGAGCTTAGCCGAAGTGAGGGTCCTGGCTTCCAACCCCAGCAACCCCTGCTCAACTGTATTTTTTTCTGAGTTAGAAAATTCAGTGGATTATTGTGGGAAAATATATCGACTGAGTTGTGTGTGTTGCGGATGTGTCAACTGAAATCAGCATCACTTGCAAGGCAAGCAGAAAAAATCCAGTTATTATAGGTTATTTCTATTAAGTGTCTCCAGAACTGGCCAAAGAGGGGATGTTCTAACTTCAGGTCTGGCCAGAAATGGTCATGTGGTAGAGAAGCTGAAAAGACCTCTTACCTGGGCCAATTTGCCCTGATTTCCTATCAGTCAAACATACATACATACATACATACATACATACATACATACATACATACATACATACATACATACCACAATAGAGGATCTAACTAGTTATGTGTGTCTGTGAATGGACCTTATGACCAAGGAGATGGTCTGGACAGAGAACAACAGACAGTAGAATGCAATACAGGATTTTGGTGTAGTACAGAAGTGAAACGTTGGAAGCTATTCTGGGGCTTGATTCATCCTTGAGTTAAGTTGGCTTTCAGGATTTTGAAACTAGAGAGCTGAAAGACACCTTACCTTTGAGATCCAATCTTCTCATCTCTCCGCCCCATGTGTCCTTGAGAAGCCTCCATGAAGACACACACAGACATTGTTAACACAATCTGCATGTGCCATTTCCCCTGAAGGCCAGCGAGCTTTACTTGGAACCTCAGATTGGGTTGTGAAGTTGACACACAGACATCTCTCTCGCAGAGTACTCTAGTCCATATTCTGCTGTGTACAGTGACTAACAATTACGAAATGCAGCCATGGGGCTGGAGAGATGGCTCAGTGGTTAAGAGCACGGACTGCTCTTCCAGAGGACCTGGGTTCAATTCCCAGCATCCATATGGCCGGTCACAACTGTCTGTAACTCCAGTTTCAGGGGATCTGACACCCTCGATACATGCAGGCAAAATACCAATGGATCTTATATAAATAAATTAATATTTTAAAAAAAGAAAGAAAAAGAACTGCAGCCCAACTGGCTGCTGTTTATAGTGACTATGCAAGGATTGATGGGTGCTTACTCACTATGAAAATGCTCCGAATCTAACCTCCTTCACCACAAACCAAAAAGCTTAGAATCTCTTTAACAGTATTTAGCCATTCTGAGTAGTAATGGGAAAAAATGACCCTTGCACATATTCATGTCTTCCTCTGAAAACGAATGAAAGAACAATTAGCTGTGCAGGATCCAAGGCAAGCTCAACTTAACTACCTATGCTCTCAGAACTGGCGAAGATGCTCTATGTGAAAGATGTGAGAGCAAGCGGGTTAAAAGGGACTTGTACTGGGCTACATTCAGCACAGAGCCACTTCAGAACCGTTTCAAAACTCAATAACAAAAGAAAGAGCATTAGTTTGGACTTTACAGGTCCAGTGCCACAGGCAAAGGAGTTCCTTGACAAGCAAAAGAGTAGAAACTCGCGGAAAAAATTCAGTGTGACCGGTTGAAAGAGAATGACCCCAGTAGTCTCAGATATTTGAATTCTGGATCTAAATTTTGTGGCCAGTTTGGGAAAGATCAGGGGGTGTGGCCTTGTCAGAGGAGGTGGGGTGGCTTTTGGGGTTTTAAAAGTCCATGCTCCTCCTCCTCCCACGTCATGCTCGTTGTCTGAACATGTAAGCCCTCAACTACTTCCAGCGCACTATGCCTGCCTGCTGCTGCCGTGCTCACAGCCATGATGGTTATAGACTCTACTACCTTCTGGAACTGGGCGCCTCCAAATGATATGCTTTCTTTTATAAGGTGCCTTGGTCATAGTGTCTCTTCACAGCGATAACAAATGCAACTAAGATAGCCATGATGGAGACAAGTTCTCCAGCAACATATTCAACCACTTCTGAAAATACTGGAATCTAGCTTCTCTGGAGGCCCCAGGATGGAGGTAGAGCAGTGCTCCCCTCCTCAAACTTAATATCATGTGTCACGGAAAGAAGATGGGAAAACCTGGGCTCTCTTTCATGTTTGCAGAACAAGTGCAAGGGAAGGCAGGAATGACGCTTACTTCAAATCATGGTGTTTCCAGTGGACAAACAGGCTGGAGTCTCAGTGAAGTACAGATGTACTGCAACTGTGTGCTGTGGCAACACCACAGAAGTTCTTGCTCCTTTTCTCCTCCCCCTCTTCCTTCTCCTCCTATAACTCGAGACAGGGCGTCACTTGGTAGAACAGGCTGGCCAGGAATGTGTTACATAGCCACCGCGAGCCTGCAGCTCCCAATCTTCCTGAGTCTGCCTCCTGTAGGATCATAGGTGTGTCATGGACTGAGCTCTCTTTTTAACAGGGTCAGTGTATCTTATGTGGAAAGACAAGCCCACACTTGATACTGGGAAACAGGTAAGCATGTTTGATTTGGTTTGGTTTTCAGATACAGTCTCCATGTATTGTCTGGGCTGTTTGAATATACATGGGTCAAAAAAAATGTTCCTTTCTCAGCCTTCTGAGACTACTACAGCCATGCCAGAGCACCCTACCTTAAACAGGTGAGAGCATCTGGGCATTCTTTTCCTTGCCATTACTTTCACCCAAAACTTCACTCCATTAGGAATAAAGAATAAACTGGGGTTGGGTACAGTGTGATGAGCCTCTAATCCTAGCACCTCGGGAGGCAGAGGCAGGAGGAATGCAAGCTCAAAACAAGCCTGAGTTACATGATGAGAAATAGGCTCAAACCCCTCACAATAAGAATGGATAAATTAAATTAAAATAGGGAAATAGTGAGTGGTCCAAAAGTGTGACAAATAAGCAAATATTTTCATTGACTAGAAGGCATCTGCTAGTTGTCACTTTAGTATGGTTTTGCTTCCAGTGCATTAGCTTCCTAGCTGATTGACCCAGATAACTGCTGAGATCATTTAAGCATCTAGGAGTTAAGCAGAGGGGAGCTCCATTTTCTATTTCTTGCCTTTTTCGGTAAATTCCTTTCCATCTTAATACGGTGTTAATGGGGACACTCTCTATGCTTTGGAGTTGCTTTGATGTAAAGATTGGGCTTTTCAGCCTGCAATTTTATAGTGGCCCTCAAAGCAGGATGAGTAAAATAGAGTCATTACCAGCAACAATAACACACTAAACGAGCAAACAACCATGAGGCTTCTGGAGTCACTGGAGTCCTAAGTATGCTGTATTATTAGTTAACATATATTTAACACTTTCTAGGAACTAGTCACTCCACTAATCTTTTTATACAGTTCCCCACATTATTTTGAGGCAATGGGGATTAACACAAGCTCTTTGTACATAATAAGCAACTGTTCTATCAGTGAGGTATGTTGTCACGCCCTCTCAACATTTTATCTTAAGACAGAGTCTTACTTAGTTTCCCAGGCTGACATTAAACATGCAGCCTTCCTGCTTCAGCCTCCCTGAATGCTGGATTACAGGCATAGACACTGGCTACCACATAGGTTATCAATCTTCACAACAAGACTGTGTGTGTGTGTGTGTGTGTGTGTGTGTGTGTGTGTGTGTGTGTGTGCACGCTCGCGCGCACGCGCGCACGCACACGTATGCCATGTGGAAGTCAGAGGATAACTTCCAAGAGTTGACTCTCTGATGTGGGAGGTTCTTCTGTATGCTGCAAACATATGCTGCTTTTATTGGTTGATGAATAAAGCTGTTTTGGCCAATGAGGGGAGTGGGATGGAGAAAATTCTCCCTCTACAGCTCTCTCCTTCTACCACTAGAGTTCCAGCGATTGCATTGAGGCTGTCAGGCACAGTGGAAAGCATCTTTACCCACTGACTCATCTTACTGGCCCAGCAATTTGATAATATTCTTAAAGGCTTATCATAGACATAGACAAACATCTGAACCACTCTTCCATATCAACTCATTCATCATCTCAATCTCAGGACCCCATAGATAAGATACTATGAATGACCCTGCATTACAACGAGAAAAGTGGGACACAGAGGAGTCACTGAGTGGCCTAATTTTACGGAATTAGTAGTAGTGTGCTGAACTACGAACTCAGGGAGTCTGACTCCAAAGAGCATCCTCTGAACTGCCATTCTCCAGCAAAGGTCCTATATTTGTTGCTGCAGAAGGGATCCCAAGTTCAGGGGCAGTTTTCTTTCTTAAAATGTTGGGCCTGGAGCTCGCAGAGTCTTTGCAGCAGCCAAGTGGTGGAGTTCCAGAGTCCAGCTTGCAACTGAGGCTGTTGCTCAATCTCTTCCCCAAATGCTTGTCTCCATTACCCTTTAACCTGAATCCTTGAACAAGCTGATCTAAGGGGAGTTCAGCAATGGCAGGCTGCAGCTGTGCCTTTAATGTCTGTGGAGTCTGCTAGCACGCCACGTTTCTCATTTGATCTGAAGGAGATCTAATAGAAGATCGTTTCATGATAGCAGTCAGCTTTCAACATCACTAGAAAGGCCATTTGCCGCCAACAATCCCTATTTTGCTTTAATTGCCTTTGAAAGGGGAGCAGAAGAGTCAGAACGAAGAAACTCCTTGGAGTTTGGGTCTGATTTCCCAAGGTGTTCCGTTTCAGAAGAGGCCCCTGACAACAGGCAGAGAGTAAAAACAAGTGTGGTCTGGGGCAGACAGTGTTTTTCAAACAGTTGGCCAAATCTCTGCTGGCAGCCGGGAAGCAGCTGAATCATCAAATACTAGGGCCTCTAATGAGATGGAAGCTAGGCTGCATGATAGAGACTTCAGACCAACTGGAAAACCCAGAGATGCTGCCGCCTCTCTAACACTGGCTTGCTTTCAGGAGGATGGCCTGGCTGAACTGCTGCCCATAGCGTCATTTGTCTGCCCCCCCCCCTTTCTGACAGCTCACACAGCATTTCCTTGTCTTGGGTGGAGTACCTGTATGAATTTTGGGTCACTTCAATTATTATGTCTGCTCAAGCTGTTGAAATGAGTCCTCTGGTGCTAAAGTCGAAATGGTGGAGAAGAAACCCATTGAGACAGAACACCCAGGAAAGGGCGAGAATAGGCAGCTTTTTTCCCCCAAGAGGCAGGGATTACCTAGACATTCAGAAACTGAAAGCCAGATGTTTGGACAAAATTCTAGACTCAATTTGAGTCACAAACTAGTTGATAAAAGTCCTTTGACCAAAGCTTTGGAGAAGGGTGGAGAAATGGCCCAGTGTTTTTCAACACTGGCTGTTTTTCCAGAAAACCTGCTTGCGATTCACAGCACTGACATTGAGGCTAACAGCTGTCTGCAACTCCAATCCAGAAGATCTGACACCCTCATCTGGCTTCCAAGGGCACTAGGCATGCATGTACATGGTGTCCAGATAAGCATGCAGGACAAACACTTGTACACATAAAATAAATTTTAAAACTAACACACACACACACACACACACACACACACACACACACACACACACACACACACACACACACACACACACACTGGAGAGTACAGAGTCATGGGACAGACACAGGCAATGCAACTTGATTTATATCACAGACAAATGTTTGGACTCAGCTGCTGTGGTTTAAATGTCAATGTCCTCCTTCCCCAATTTCCCACTGCGATCTAATGCTTAATGTGGTGGCGCTAAGAGGGAGGGGGCCTTGAAGGAGATCAGATCCCCCCGACTCATGAGTGGGATTGGTGACCTTTACAAAGAGGTCTGACTCGGCTTGTGTATCTCTCCCACCGGTGAGATTACAGCAGCAAAGCTCTAGCTAAGAATCTGAGACCAACTGTCACCAAAAGTGGAATCTCCTTCTGCTGCAATCTTAGCCTGCACATAGTCTATAGAACTGTGAGAAAGCCGTGTCTATTATTTATCAGTTACCCGGAGGCTATAAGTGCACTTCAGTGGTAAGGCAATTGCCTACCATGCATAAAGCACCGAGTTCAATGCATGGTACTGGATGGAAAAAAGTCTATCAATTACTCATCCCCAAATAACTTTGGCTTTGTGAAAACTGAATTTCTGTGCTTTCTCACATGATTGTCAGTAGCATGTGCTTAACCATGTGTTTAACCATGAGCAAGCACAAGCAATACTTGCTGTTTGCTCCTCAATGCTAGTATGTATATGACTACCATCTAATTACATTTGCTCTTGCTAAGGAAAGGGAAAGACCCAATGTCGGACAGTACCATGCTTTGTGGTGGTCAGAAATGGAGCTGCCCTGTGCTGGCTCAGAGCAACCCTTCCGTCAAGGAAGACTGTGGAAGACAGGGGCCTTCTTCCCTCTTCACTTTTACCGGTGTACATCGAGTTCACAGAGGTGGGGAGAAGGGGATTGGAACTGGAAATAACTTGGCAATTCCACAATATGACCCATTGTATGGAGCCCAGGGAGGAAAAGAAGAGAACTGTATTCCTTTCCCAATGTTTTCTCCTGCCTCCACTTAAAAAAAAAAGATTTTATTTATTAAGTATACAACATTCTGCTTCCATGTATATCTGCACACCAGTAGAGGGCACCAGATCTCAAGAGATGGTTATGAGCCTCCATGTGGTTGCTGGGAATTGAACTCAGGACCTCTGGAAGAGCAGTTGGTGCTCTTAACCTCTGAGCCATCTCTCCAGCCCTTCCTGCCTCCACTTTTGACAGTGATAATATTGAGTGTGTTTATAAAACTCTAAGGAACTTTCTGACACACTCTTGAAACGTTGGAGGGAAGACATTTCTTCCATTTTGCAGATGAGAACACTAAAGTGCAGAGATCTTAACTGATTCATTCAAAGTTACATGGGAAATTTGTGATAGAGTAGGTCTACTAGGCAGTTAGTTCCTCCTTCTACAAACCAAACCATGCAGTACTCCCTACACATGATAACCCCCAGAGGAACTTATCACAAATGAAGACTTGTGGCATCCAGGCACTTCTGAAGCAGGTAGTAGTTAGGTTCTATTTGAAATGGAAATGAAGGCAAATCCATAATCTTGAACTCTTCAGAGATCTCACTTAAATCTCTATAAACTTTTTTTAAGTCCATGTAAGAAAAGAAGAAAATTGACAGTGTTATTGTCAAGAGGATCAAGAGAGGGCTGGCGATACAGCTCAATTGGTAGCATTCAAGTTTCAGCTCTGAATATACCAAGTGTGATAATAGAGATGATTTATCTGCTGGGGCTGGAAGAGTTGGATCCGCAGTTAAGAGCACTTGTTGCTCCAGCAGATGTTTGGGTTCAGTTTCCAGAACACACTGACAACCATCTATAACTCTAATTCCAAGGGATCCAATGCCCTCCTCTGACCTCTGAGGGCATCACACACACTTGGGGTGGATGAACATACATATATGCAGACTAAACGATGACACACATAGAATACATTAAATCTTTTGTTTAAACATTTTAATAAGAAGACCATGAGCTGTTGGGGTCATGGAGAGAGGACATTCATTGATAAAGCACAGTTATTTCCTAACTCCCTCCCATACCCCTTTTTCATGTGTCATTAAATAGAAATGAGCATCCAAGGGAGCCTTGACATGGGCTTAGGATATGGCTCAGATATGATATAGTGCTTGCCTAGCCTGTGCAAGGCCCCTATTTTGATCCTGGTTGTTGAAAATAAGAAAAATCAAGGAAGAAAGGAAATGGGGGAAGGGGGAGCCTTGAAGATTGATGATAGCAAAGTACTGGCCAAAGAGAGAACTTGCAATCATGTTGCAGGGGTGCACTAAGTAAATGGGTGCATGAATCTGGGGCTTAGATCATTATTTAGCAAGGTTACTAGGATTTTTTTTTAACTCTGAAGCCAAACTGCCTTAGGATTGAATCTTCACATAAATCAGTTGTTGCTTTGGACAAGTCACTGTTTGTCCATGCTTTACTTTCTTCATCTGTACAATGGGGATAATTTTACTTCCTGAGTCTTGGGATTACTGGACTAATTTAAATGAAAGAATGTATGCAAAGCACCTAAAACAATAACTAATGTCTAGCAGGCAGCAGTAGTGTTGTTCTTAATTACTGTGTGCCTGAGTCCTTGCTGAGCCACAATTCATACAAGATGGATGAGACCCGTAACCAGCCCTTTCAATGGCTTCATGTCTGTCTTGGTGTGTGCTCTGAGAGCTACAAATGATGCTGGTGTCACAAAGAAAGGGAAATGGGGAGAAAAGGAAGGGGAAGAAAGAATGAAAAGAAAAGGGGAATGCTAGCATGCGGGAGGCCACAGATGCAGTCTCCAGCAATGCTCTGTGTGTGAAAAGTAAAGCAAAAAGATGAACTTCAAGTATTTCTTGGCAGCAGCTTCATAGTGCAGAGACATTGGATTTCCTCCCCAAATTATAGTCTTTCTGGCCACTTGATCGTTAAATAAAAACCAATCAGTGCTGCTAAACAGCGCAGGATACATCCAAAAGACTGGATATTCACCTTTCAATCTTTTCGTCTCAAAACCAAACAGCTCAGTAGATAGCAAATGAGGGTAAGAACAGATGTCAGGTAGCTGAGACTCCTTTTAGAGGATGCTGAAGGCCTCTGGGGTCCCAGTTTTCATCTAAGTGCACACAGCTTTGCATGGCAGCCGGTAACAGAAGTTCTATCCAAGGACTGGTTTCTCATAATTTTCTGAAAGGTAATATTTGGGGACTTTGGAATGGTTTCAAAATTGGTAGACTTGGGGAAAATATATTAGGTGCTTGGAGAGTAAGGTGATTGATATAACAGTGTGGATGAGAAATGGGAAGGGGAGAGCTGGAGAAAAAGAGACGGCAACAGAGACACAGAGTGAGGACATAAGTCAATGCTGAAGTCAATGCGTAAGTCAATGCTGGCTAGGAGTGAGGGTTGAAGATGGAAAGTGAGAGAAGTGAATTGTTCAGTAGGGGTGATGAGAGACAAGAAGAGGCATAGCACTGTACCTAGAAGCTTCTGGAAGCTTCTGGAGTCTATCATGTCTCACGGGGATAATTGAATTTTGGTCCAGCTTGTGTCCACCCACCTACCAGCAGCTTCGCTCTCTGCTGCATGCTCTCTCACTTACGGTCACAGGCATATCTGCTTCAGTGCCCCAAGGCATGCCATGGAATATTCATCTGTGCATTTGCTGCTCGTGTGATTGGAAGCCAGCCAGGGCCAGCAAGTAGCCCTAGCCCGGGTTCAAGGGCAAAGTCAACACTGACAGATGCAAAATACCTATAGCCATCAGTGTCTGCTGCCAAGTACAGCAGCCAGCACTTAAAACACACAAGATCGGTGGTGTCAGTATTGGAAAGCAAAGGCTTGTGTCTTTGATTATGTTCATATGTGCGTCTAAAGAACACGCTTGTACATAGAAATCTTTCAGTAGCGAGGAATCTTCCTGCAAGTGATGTAAGGAGGATACGTTCATTCCTGCATTTTTGTTGTTCTCTCAACAGGTTCAGTTACATGGTTCAGACTGTTCACCGATCAGATCATTTATTCCCTGACGAGTGTGTGTTTGGCAGGGTCCCAAGGCCTGTGAGGCTGGAGCGTGAGGAGGCTGCAGGAGAGGCTACTGTGTTTCCTGAGCACATGCAGCTCCCACATTTAACCCTCGGAATTGGATAGTCCCTTGCAGAGTACACTGAACTTGGAAGATTTCCCCCCATACACTCTGCATCCGTCAAAACGCTCCAAGGCTTTTCTTTATGGTCCCAGTCCGGTTGAACTTTGACTAGTTTCTACACAGACATAGTCCACTTTAAGCACTTAAACAGAAGACTGTCATGAAATATGTTTTCATCTTATACCTAACTAGGAGACAAGCGCCAAATACAAAGAGTTTTCAATGTTTTTCCCTAGTAGACACAAACCTCTACTTCCTAGACAGATGTACAGTTTAATAAACTAATGCTAGGGTTTATGGAAGGCCTGGGTAAAAAGCTAGAATTAACAGAAATTAATGGTTTTGCTGTTTTGAAGAAAACCTGAATAGCAAAGAGGCTAATTCTTCAAAATACCCAAATGAACTAGAAAATAGATTAAAGCTTTGGAGCTGGAAATGTAGCTCCAATGGCAGAGTGTTTGGAGCTGGGACCGTAGCTCCAATGGCAGAGTGTTTGTATTTCATGAGCACCGCTCTGGGTTTGATCCCCAATATTACATAAAGTAAGCACGGTTGTGCACACGTCTATTCCACACTTGTATTCCCAACACTCAACATGTCAGAGGATCAGAAGTTAAAGGTCATTCTTGGCTACATAGCCAGTCGCAGGCCAGCATGGGCTACATATGACCCTATCTCCAAACAAATAAAGTGATTGGCTTTGGAGACAGCACTATGAAGATAGTGGAAATTTACGTGCTCTGGTATGGTTTAGAAAAGTAAATCCTGGAAACCCACAGGAACAGTTGGCCTGAACAAGGGAGAGCACATCGACCCCAGATGCTGTCTGGGAGGCCAGTACAAGACTGATCCAGCCCCCTGAACATGGATGTCAATAAGGAGGCCTCTGCACTCCAGGGAGCCTCTGGTAGTGGATTAGTATTTTTCCCTGGTGTAAGAAGGGACTTTGAGAGCCCATCCCATGTGAAGGGTTACACTCTGACCCTGGACACATGGGGAAGGGCCCAGGCCCAGCACAGGAAGATTTGGTGGACTTTGCAGAGCCCCTGTTGAGGGCCCTACCCTGCCTGGGGAGTGGTGGGTGGATGGGGGGGGGTAGGTTGGGGGTGGGGGAGGAGGGATGGGAGTGAGGGGAGGGAGAGGGAGAAGGGACTTACATGTGAAACAAGCTTGTTCCCTAACCAGAACTAATAAATAAATTATAAAATTTTTTTGAGATAAGGAAAAAAAAAGAAAAGTAAATCCTGATGTTCAGTATGCACATTTCAGATATTTGGACCAGCATTGGGCCATTTACAGAGCTATTCACTGAATGGTCTCCACACCTTTAAATACATTGTTGATGGAGGCTTGATCCTGAGAAAGCCTTCCCTGAAAGGTTGTCACCCAAGTTGGATTTCCAATGTATTTGTATGGTGATGTATGTCTGATTATGCCTTTCTTTGTATATTAGATCAGTGTTGTTCATAGTACGCTGCAAGACTACTGAAAGTAAAATCTGCGTTATACTTGTCTTTAAAATAAACACTACTGAGGCTGAGAGTGGAGAGTATTTGCCTCGAATTCCAAGCCCTGGGTCTGACTCCTAGCACTGCGCAAAAACAAGACAAGTAAACAGAAAAGAAAACATCATTACCAAAGATTATGTATGACACTGAGCAAGTACAAAACACATATTTGTCAAATTGTTGACAAAAGTCAGGCAGTAAAACAAGTGAAAATTGAGCAGGGGGTGGTATAAAGTGAACATTAAAAATGTAGTCCTGCAGCTAGAGACGTGATTCAGCTAGGACTGTGTCCTTGATATGTATGCACCTCTGTATGGGAGTCCCAGTATAACATAAACCAGGCATGGTGCTTCATGTCTGCATTCCCAGCATTTGGAAAGTAGAGGCAGGAAGATTGAGAGGTAAAAGCTGGCTGGCAAGATGGCTCAGCTGTTAAATGCTAGGCTCACAACCAAACATATAGAAGTTAAAAGCCATCCCAGGTACCAGGATGGAACATTGGTCAGGGAAGTTGCAGAAGAACCCCAAACAATACAAGCTCTTGTCATTCCTCTTGGTTTCCCAGGTGAAAAGACCCTATTGCTGAAGACACCACACACCTAGGTTGCAATACATAGACATTTCAAGCTGGAATTGAATAGGAAATGTCCTATTATGCCAGTAAATTTCTACAAGGTTCTATGCTGCCTGAAAAAGAAAAGACACCAATTGCCTTACTAAACTATGAACGCTATAAACTTCAGTATGTATATACCAGGCACGATGTGCCTACTTTTATAATACTGCACAACTACTATGGAAATAACCAATCACATTTTGCCTATGTTTACACAGAAACCCATGCCTGGAACTGAAAAATCTTCCTTTAAAAAAGAAGAAAAGAAAAGAAAAAAAGTGACTAGGGAAGTCATAAGACCTAGGGGGGAACTTACTAATTTTTTTAAAATTAAATTGATATAACATCAAACTGTCTTCTAAATATTTATGTTTATACTCTATGATGGATAGTTTTATGTCAACTTGAAACAAGCTAAAGTCATCTGAGAGGAGGGAACCTCAATTAAGAAAATGCCTCCATAAGATCTGGCTGCAAACAAGTCAGTGGGGCATTTTCTTGATTAATGACTAATGTGGGAGGGCCCAGCCCATCGTGGGTAGTTCCGCTCCTGGGCTGGTGGTCCTGGGTTCTATGAGAAAGCAGGCTGATCAAGCCAGAGGAAGCAAGCCAGTAGGCAGCACCCCTTCAGAACCTCCCCAACAGTTCATACCTCCAGGTTCCCGCCCTGCTTGAGTTCCTGTCCTGATTTCCTTCAATGATGGTCAGTGATATGGAAGCGTAGCCAAATAATCCTTTTCCTCCCCAACCTGCTTTTGTTCGTGGTGGTCCACTGCAGCAATAGAAACCCTAACTGAGATGTACTCATAGGCAAATACTATTCTCAGCCTTAATTAGAGGAAGCCTCTCTTCTCGCACTGAACAGGACTGAGTGTAGAGACTCAGGGTTACTCAAGATGCTGAGATTGAGTGACAATTGATTGCCCCACGCTAAATAAGACATTTATATTACTGCCTCTAAGGCACAGTGGACATCATAGAAGAGGGAACAGAAGGAATGTAAGACCTAGAAGATAGGGAGAAGGGCTGGGAAATTCCATCTTTGTGGCGTGTGACTCACCCATTGCAATAATGAACTTACAGCGGCTCTGAGTAACTGCCTTACGCCTACACAAGATTAGCCCTGTCAATAATCAGTCTTAGATGGGGAGGAGCTCATGGGATCCTGCCCCTCCCTGCTAAACTATTGGCTACTAAAAGTTTATGAGTCATTGTCTTCAGTTGAGTACCCACAAGTAAGTCCACCAAGTTCCAGTGGATAATGCCAAACCCCTGATTATACAGATCGTCTTAGATAAACTCAGTGGGTCACAAAACAAAACAAAAAGATATGATTGTGAGAAAGGGATTTGTAGGGAGGAGAGGGCATTGCAGGGTCAAGAGAGACATTTAATAGAATAAGAATCAGAATAAATTGCATCCAGTACATTCGTGAAACAGAAAATGAGCTAATTTAATTCATTAAAAAATAAGTAAAGAAAGCATAAGTTTCAAAAGTCCAAAGTCATTTTTTACTCCATACCAAGGTCAAGGCCAACGTCACATGATACCTTAACTCAAAAAACAAACAAATGGAAAAGAAGAGTCCACTTTTAAGTCTGTATTCCCTTGTTTGGTTTACTGCTTGTCCGTTCATTTCTTTGTGAGACAGAGGCTCACCAAATAGACCTTCAATTCTTCATCTTTGTCTGTCTGCTGAGTGCAGGGGCATATAGGCACATGCCACCATACCTGGATTTTTGAATGAAAATACGTACTAATTAGTATATACTCATTTGTATGACATGACCAGGTTTACATAATATGATCCAAAAGTCTGTATTGCTGAATCTCTGTCTTCTGAATTTCATTACTTTAGTTTTTCATTTTGGGTGAAATCTCAGAACAATGTGATTGCTTTGGGAAGGTGGGAGAATTCTTGAAGACATTTCAGGTAATTCGTCTCTAGTATCATGATAGGAGATTGCTGGATCATGTTTCTCTCCTTTTAACATCTAGCTGAGAATCTCAATGGCACTCAGTGTTTCTCACTAAGAAAGTGATGGTCACTTTCTTAAGACATTTCACTGAATATACCCAAATCAAGTCCACAGAAGACATTTCTGTATTGGCTAAATGTCTCCGTTACTACTTACGTGATTTAATCTTTGTAACCATTAATTTTCACAACCTTACTATCTATAATGTTAATCCAACATATACATTCACACAGACTTAGTCAAGTTTTGAAAGTTTTAACCCAATTGTTTGACATGTTTTCCGGTCACCTACATTGTTACGACTTAACTTGCTTCCAAATGTTTAAGCACAAATCTTTTTTTTTTATCTCTACTGCATATGTAACCTATTTTCACCAAGTACACTAAGGTATAAATGATTCTCCCCTTTAACTGTATTTTGTTTATTTGTTTGTTTGTTTTACTTTGTACTGGTTCCCGCAACTGGAATATTCTCAATGGATCCATTGGAAGTCAATAGAAGTTTTAAATGAAGTAAAATGATGATATTTTGTTCACTCCAAACTTCATATCCTTTTTAATGACTTGAGAAATTGAGAAATCATTGGCCCAACAATTAGGATGACATACTCCTAGGCTTGGTCTCATGAGGACCTAAAAGTTTGATTTCAGAGTGATATAAATTCTCATTGTGAATCCATTTCCTTGTCTACTGAATGCAGGAGTGGTAGATTTGGTTTATTCACTTCACAAATCTTTGGGACAAGCATGGTACAAGACACTGTGTGAATAGAGAAATGTCTTTAGTTGAACCCAGATATAAGGTTCTGTGCTTCTGTGTTTCAGCAAGCTGCCTTGCTGGCTTTTGCTGAAAATTTCTCTGTAAACACAATTGCCTTGTTCAGTTTTGTTGTAAACTGACTCACCATGCAATGCACTGTCGATATCTTCCTGATATGTGGTGGATAAGAGTGGTGAAATAAAGCATACAAAGAAAAAGAGAATAAAAAGATTCTGTGCTTAAGGGGATTCCAAGGCATAAGGAACAGACTTATAGACAAAAGATCCAATAGAGTGGCCCGTGTCTGTCATCCCAGTACCTGGGAGGTAGAGGCAGGAGGATCAGGTGTTCAAGATCATCTTTTGCTATGGAGCAAATTGAAGACCACTCCAAGCACCCATCTTAAACAAACAAACAATAAACAAATATTTATACATAAAGGACTGAAATATGAAAAAGATAGGTGTAAAAACTATGATAGAACAACAGATAAAAGTGGTCACACCAATCCTGTCCCTTAAGCATTTTAAAATTTGTAGTTTGTTGTTCATGGAGCCTTTTCTTCCCCCAAATAGAGATACTGTAATTGTTTATTAAAGTTTTTTCTTTACTGCACTATTGCAAATAAAAGAAAAATCTGTGAAACTTCATTTGAGTAATTTGAGCTGTCAACAGGAGGAAATTGAAATGGAATATTGTACAGAATGGTTCACTGGGAAGAAATCAGAAAAAGCAAAAAGAGCCTTTAAAGTCAGTGGTGGGGCTGGAGAGATGCCTCGGTGAATAAAGCCCTTGCTGCACAAGCATGAGGACTAGGGTTTGGATCCCTCGGACCACGTACATGCCAGTTCAGCTTGGCAGCTCACTTGTAATCCTAGCCCATAAGAAGTAAATACAGGAGATCCCCGGAACAAGCTGGCCATCTCCACTAGCTGAATTGGAAACCTCTATGTGGAAGACCTATTTCAATGTATAAAGTTAAAATCGATCAAGGAACACACCCAATGTCAACCTCTGCCATCCACATATACAAAAATACACCTACACATACATGTACATACCATAGATCACACACACACACAGAGAGAGAGAGAGAGAGAGAGAGAGAGAGAGAGAGAGAGAAAGAGAGAGAGAGAGAGAAAGAGAGAGAGAGAGAATAAAATAATTTACCTGTTTGGAAAATGAATCACAAGTTAACTCTGCCTATACATCTAGCCCTCCTCAAGAGGTCTCAGGAATTAGAAAACAAGCTAATTGTGTGGTTCCTCTTATCCTGATATGCATGTTGGTAGGAAATGGGCCAAGACTTAACTATACAGATGATATTACAAAAAGAGTCTGGTGTAAAAGGGAACAATGAAAATTATAGCATCATAGGCACCAAGAAAAAAGAAGCACTCTGCTAGTGAAGAATTCTGTTTGTGACTCAACATACTACTTCCAGCCATGTGACCTGGGACATAGTGCTTAACTTCACTGTAACTCAGTTTTCTTGACTGTAAAGTGGGAATGATGATAGAGTAGGTTGTGCAAGTAGGCTATTATGAAGATAAAATGAATTAGTACATATAAAAACAGTGACAAAGATTGTCTGGATCAGAGAACTGTCTCATACTGATTTTCATAATCAGGATGAGCTGGGATTCTAAGAAAGCCAGACCTAAATATTTAGAGATGGCAAAAAAGAGGGAAGTAGGCACATAAATGAAATAAATCTAGTGATTATTTTAACCTCTGAGGAAAAACTAATGACTACACTTATACATTCATACAATATGTATATAATAAACTAATGTTAGCTGGGCATGGTGACACATATCTGTGATCTCAGCCACTTGGGAAGTGGGTGCAGGAGGATTGGGAGTTTAAGAGTGGCCTCAGTTACATATCAAGTTCTAGGTTAGCCTGGACACATGATATCCTGTTCGATAAAACAAAATAAAAAAAAGAAATAGAGTAATAAAATAATGTCAGCAACCAATAGCTAACAGCCAATGATAAGTAAGCATCTAGAACATGTCTGATTGTGAATTTTCCAATTTACTACTAAAAAACCCTCACAGGGGAATCTTTGAATAACATAGGGCTATTGAACTTAGGTGCATACATTTTCAGCTCCATTATTTGCTAAGATCAACAAATTTTGACATGCTATCAATCTCCAATGAATACACAGTCAGAACTATTTCAATGTAGCATAATACCACCCTTTCCAAAGTTGCTGAAAGTGGATAAAGTATTTGACAAGTCTTCTATTTTTTTTCTCATTATGGCTGCATTATAATGACTGACAGGGCAAGTTCTGTTGATAGGTAGGGATAAAAAACATTTAAAATGAGATTCGTTTTATCAAAAGATAAAATTGAAAGAAGCATGCTCACCTACCAGATTCAGTTTCAAGAAAATAAACTATGTATGTTATTCAGATGTTTTATGTGTTTATATGAACTATAGACATTCTATTTCTCTGAACCATGAGCAAGAGACAGCCTCATGATGCAACCAACAGTTGTACCCTGCTGTGCTGCTTATGAACCAGAACCACAACCATCATGGCATGATAACCCTAAGGGTACAGTAGTGGCATTCATACCTTCGCAGTAACCAACAACTCTCTGATTAACCCAAGACAAACTCAAAAAGAGGGAGACCATGCCAGATACTGGAAACCTAGCTAACTACTCTGTGCTGGTGAAGTCATGTTTATTGGAAGAGAATCTCCAACCAATAATTTAGTAAACCAGTATAATTCCTAATCACAACCTATAAACATTTGTCCTTATACCCAAAGACAAGTGTAGCCTTCTCCCATCATCAAGTAAACTTCTCTTTGCGTCAGATGGAAATCATTACAGGAAACCATAACCAATCAAAGTGGTGGAGCCCAATGCCAACAGATACAGCCACAATTCAACTCTCACATCTAAGGCTCAGGGAACATCAAGGAAATAGTGGCTGGAATATTGCAAGAGCTGGAGAATCAGGGAGAGTGTTGTGAGGCTGTATCTTCTAGGAAAGTCAGATGCTACCCCCATGAAGTCTCAATGACATGACTGGCTAAAAGTGAGCTGAACAAAGACAACAACAATAGACTGTTAAAGCAGACAGGACAAAAATCCCCAGGCCTCAACCATACACCAAAGAACTACAGGCAACTGGGGGATTCTGAGAGAAGGAGAAATAGTCTTCCCCAGGGAAGAGCACACCAATTGGTTAGCCAACACCAAAGGTCAGCCCTAAAAAATGTACATAAAAGTAACATTATACAGACTGAGCAGGTCGTTTTTATGTATTTAGGAATGTGTGTATGTGTGTGTGTGTGAACATATATGTATGCAAAAACAACTAAAGAAAACAGAAGCCATGAATTTGAAAGAGAGCAATGGGAAGGAGTATATGGAAAGATTTGGAGGGAGAAAACAGGAGAAAGAAATGATGAGGTTGTATTACAGTCTGAAAGACAAATAACAGAACAGCAGCCTCATGTTCTACGACACACAAGAGTTGTGGGGGCATCACATCCACTTAAGTCTGTGTACAACATTTTGGGGAAATAAATTAATATGGGAAAAGCCCAACTCTCTTTTTATTTAAATTCCCAATGAAATCACACTGATTTTGGGTTAGTGTTACTTTCTACTGAACGAAGGTAACCATGGTCTCTTCTTAGGGCTCCACAGGATTAGAAAAATGCACAGCAGCACTTGGCCTCAAGGTTGTCTTAACTTGACCCAGGCAATTACCCCTGGGGTCCTAGGAAGGCGTGTTTTTCAGAGGTTAGAAGAAAGTGGAGTTTCCAAGGAATTCATGGCATTTTGTAAAAGAGTGAAAAAACTCGTGGTAAGGCATTTGAAAGAGTGCACACCGTAGAATTGAATTCTATTCAGAGAAGTTGCCCCTCTGATATAGCCAGCACCTATTAGATGTGACGTTCATTTCACCACTCCTCTGAAACCAGATTCCAGTCGTTAGTGGGGATTAACTTCAGAGGGGTGCATTTTCCATTAGAAGATGAAGAACAAGTCTAATCATTGTAATCAATAATTCAAACTTTCCAAGTTGACCAAGAGTCTTGTTAGGATTTTCTGGGCTTTGAAGGCAGGTTTCCTTAAATAGATTTGAGGCTTGAAACACAACCGAAAGGAATGTTATGATCTTGAGGCAGAAAAAAAATTTACTTTCTCCAAAAGACTTTAAAGGAAATGTTAAAAATAATCAGCTATATCTTATGATAAAAATAGTGAGATGCATTTGAACAAACAGGTAATAAAATACAGGGATATGAAAGATGTCATGAAAAAGTAATGTCCCCCTGATGTTTAACATTAATATATGCTTTCCACAATTAAAGATTCTAAGATCTTGTCTTCCCATCTGGATGTAGTTTTAAATGTGAAAATATGGCAGATGAAACAGATAATTCAGGTTGCAGGCCATTGCTTCAGTATTCTCTCCCAACTGCATGCTATTTCCCTCCTAAAATACTGTCCCAGAGGTTTGCCAACTACAACAGTGTGACTATTTTAAAAGAATGCTCAATTGAGTTCCCAACGAAAATAATTTCAAGGATTTGTGGCCATTCAAAACATTCACAAATGAACTCCATACTTCATTACCTCAGTTTTGGGCACAAATATTAAGACAATATGACTTCCTCATTCAAAATATGGTTTTGCCTGGAATCAACAACAAAGTCATGCTCTCAGTTGGAGAAAACAATGCCTGAAGATGGATAGGGGTGGACTAAGTACATCTGCTGCTAAAGTGAACTTCTTAGGCTTGTTACTGACAATGTCATATGCATTGATTCTGTCCCCTTTCCCACCAACCCTCTTTAATGCCTCTGGCCATTTGGTGGTTGCATGGGTCTGTAGTCTGCCTAATGTCTGTACTCATAGCAAACCACTGTACTTGAAATGTACAGAAGAAAGAGACTGTGGTTTATTGGAAGCTAAATGAAACTGAACTCAGCGGGACTTTGGTTCTATTTCTGGCTTCCCTTTGAACACCTCATATCCACCTTGACCTTGAGCAAGTATTGTGTCATCACTCTACCCCAAATGGTGCAATTATGTCTCATTAAAGTAAGACTCCAATGCTGCACTTTTCCGTAGCATAATTTATAAAGTAGGAAATAACTGTAAAATGCATTAATAGAAGCATTGCTCATTTAAAATGCTTCAAGCCCCACTGAGTAATGGTACCATCAAAAGGACAACTATAAACCTAAGAAATACATGGTTTTTTGTATACCAGGATGAGATATGAGGACTCAGAACAAAAATTCTTCTCTGTCCCTTGCTTTCTTGTATTCCACCCTTCTTTGTTTGTATTGAAAAGGGAGTAAGAATTGATGAATGTCACTTGCATCAAGGATGCCAAGACCTACATGAGCAAGTCAGGAAAATAATGAGGGAGGTTTTTAATTGAATAAAAGGAAGGAGAATGAATGGTTGTCATTGGTAACTTTCCTATTATCAAACTTTCACAAGGGGAAACTGGTACACTTTCCTGCATGTCTGGGATTTCTAGGCAACCAGGCTGTGATCCAAGATGCTTCTTGATGTTATATCTGGGAATGCAACACTTTAAAAAGCCAAACCTCAGAAACACAGCCTCAGATGTTGGGTATAAGATAGTGGCGAAGCCCAGTTTCCTTTATTCAAGATTGTTGTAACAGACAGAAATCAATTCTAGGGATGCAATTATTTTATATAGCAATAGATTGTTAGGGCAGGTGATTACAACTCTGATCTGCTTTATGACATCAAGTTAATTTAGTGTGGTAGTAAATGGATCCCTAGAGTTGCAGAGATGGAAGGATTAACACAAATAAGCACATCTGTTTACAGGCAAGTAAACCAAGGCACAGATAAACACAGTTTACTCTCAATACTTAAACTGGAAATCAAATCTTCTGAGTGTCATTAGAGTAGTAAATATACAATTGTTTTGATGTGACATTATACAATAAGACAAATTTCTAGATTTAGAGACACTTGAATTTCCCATCTTCCTGTAAGAGGCCCAAGAACTAAACTCAGACCATATTCAGTCCTAGCTGGAAGTTTCTCAATTTTGATTTTGCCTTCAATTTCTCTACCAATATGACATCAGTTGTTTATTATTATGAATTGTTACTAGTGCCAACAAATGAAAACAGGAGAAATTATTGAGAGTGAAATTCATTGTCCAACAAAGCTACAGGATCTTCTACAGAAAAAAAAAACCCTAATAGCAAATATAATTACTGGTGGGTTTTTGTGCTGAAACATAACAGGCAAGGGGAATCATCTCCAAAACTATATTCTATAGATCTGTAGCCATGCTGGGTCCTCTCCCGTGCCTTCTGGAAAATTGCAAAATGGCCCTTGTTGCAGTCAGACAAGTAGGAACAAATGGTCCCAACTTACTGGATGAGTTACTAAAGGTCACAGTCTCTGCCTGTGCCAGTGGGACTTCCTCACCTCCTGTCCACATACCTGTCTGAAGGGTGATTCCACACAATTTTCAGCAGAGACTGTTAAAATTTCAGTCCCTATAGCACATGCTGTCACATCTATCTGTATACTCATTAGTAGTAATAAGTTAATATGCAGCTGTGGAAAACACACGGCTTGAGTTTGCCTGGCTTGACTTCAATATCAACAAGGACAACAGGCCCGAATCTCTGTGGTATGTATTGTTACATCACCAAACACACTGACCTGTTCCTACTAATCTGCAGACTGCTCTTTTCTCTTCTTCTGTCTAGTCAAATACTTGTGATGTTGCAAAGCTTTGTCCAAGCTGTGTTGGCTGACACATTCCAATCTGCGTTAATCGTTTCTTCCTTGCATCCCCTAAGACTCGTTGTCTGCAGAGAATTTGGCATCGGCCCGGCCCTGAATGGCATTTGGCCAGGGGCCTCAGTAACACTTCAATTGCTAGGAGACATCAGACATCTGCTTTCCTACAGGAGCAATTGCAGGGCAAGGCAGTCTGGCAACTCCCCACCAGAAACTCTGCCTTGTGAACTAAGGTGGAATTGAGAACGCAGATTGAAATTGCACAGCTGCTCAATGAACCCAGAGTGGGCAGATCTGACCCAGAAACTGAGGTTTTGAGGTTTCTGTAGTTCAGATACCCACACATTCACCAACAGATCCTTCCTTCCAACTCACTACTGTGAATGCCTAGACACTGACAGCATCTGTATTCCAGGTGATGAAAATAGAGCTTTTATCCACTCTATTGCATTGACTGGGAAAAACTATAGCCTCCTTTAAAATTCGAGAAAAGGGGCTAGAGACATAGCCCAATAGTAGAGTGACTTGCCTAGCCTGTGAACACTCTGGATACTCAGAACCCATAAATAAGTCACTCGACATATAAGGTCTAAAGCAAAGGTAAGACAGTGCATGTTCATGCTCATGCTCCAGTGTATAGATAGGTGTGTCCATGTGTCCAGTCTGTGTCTATGATGGGGAGAGGCGACTTGAGGTACCATGAGCTACATGCGAGCAAACAGCACTGATGGACAAATGGATGTCTCCGCTTGCTCAGAGTAGCCCTGGCGCTTGATGAAGCATTTAGTGAATGTAAAGAGCCTACTCACTCCATTTCCTCTATTGGTCAGCAGAGGGAGCAGCCCTGGATGCCATCCTTCCTCTGAGGGCATCTGCTTATTTCAATGGAGAACATAAAGCGGAAGTGCAGGTGCTCTCTGAGTCTTTCATTGACATTTGTCATGATCCCCAGAGAAACTAAGAATCAATGTGGGGCCCTGCTCCATTTCCATGCTGCTTTTATTTGTAAAAAGACTTGACTAAGACCCGGAGTAAATATTCAGTCAACATTTGTATGACTGAGTGTAAAACCAAATCCCTAATTTTGAATCTCAATAAAATACACTTTTACTGATATAAGGATAACTAACTAGCATATTATGTTCAGAGAACATTGAAAAAGAATTAACAATTGGCAATATAGTTTATACAAGCATCGTTCCATTGAATGAAACTAGACAAACCTTATAATCACAGGCTAGGCTCTGTGAGATAATGACCCTTCTTTAGAAGACATGAGATTTTTTTTTTTCTGTCTGGAAGCAACACACATTCAGGAATTAAGACAAACATCAATAGAACAAAAGCTGTAGCTCAGCTGTTTGGAGGAAATCGATTCCAACAACTCATAATTTTCAGGCTTACACATTATGAAGCATTAAGCAAAGTGGCGGCACCTGGCTTCAGTAGCATCCTCACTAAGACAGCTACTAATTTGTATGGACTAAAATGGAAAGTGGTCCCTCCCCACACTCCACATGTGATCTTGTAAAACAAGATGAGAATGATAGCAAAGGGTCATATATATATATATATATATATATATATATATATATATATATATATATATGAGAGAGAGAGAGAAAATGTGTGTTTTTATTTCATTTAACTTTCACAAATAAAGCAAACAAGGAAATGCTGTGACATCTGCAAACTGTGAGTGGAATATATAAGGTTTATTGTGAAAGAAAGACATGAAGGTTGACCAAACATCAAAACAATAGAAGTGAAGATCACAATACAACTAGGTTGTCCACAAAGACATTTCCATCCACTTAGTAACTGGGACTAATGAATAGGAAGCCTAAGCACCTTTATGCCTTAAAATCACCAGCTATCCATGTTCTAGAGAGACTAATAAAAGTAGAATTTGCAAAGAAAAATGGGGATGAGGGAGGCTAACCTGGGACTGACTGAGAGATGATTAATAGGGATTGATGGATGGTGATAGAACAAGGGGCCAAGTTTCATGGAGTAACTTTAGTGCATATCATTGGCCATAAGTACTCACTGAAGGAAAGCCAATTTGGGCTGGCTAAAATAAGGAATAGATAAGAAGACACATAACCACTTCCTACAAAGAACATATCATCTAATGAAGAAAAAAGTGATAGTGAGTACTGAAATGCCCTGTATACTAAGCAGAGCTTTATGTACAGTGTATGGTAGCTTACAACATGCTCTACATATTGTTCCATAGAACTAGATACTATTAACTCCCCCATGCCCATTGTAAAGATGAGGAGACTGAGATAAAATAGGACATGTATCTTATTCAGAAGTCACTTATCCAGTAAGTGGCAGAGCCATGATGTGAATTGTAGTCCGACTCCAGACTGCGCAGTTAATCATTAACGCAGAGCCAGCGGTAAATGGGGCTCCACCTGGGGCGGGGCATAGAGCTGATACGAGAATAAATGAGGTAACACGAATGCTGCAAGTCTGGCATGTATCCAATGTTCAAAAAAAAAAAAAAAACAGGCAGCTATCATCTTTAAGGTCAACAGTGGGTCAGCACATCCTGAAAGTATGAGTTGTCTTTACAACATCCTTGACAGGTAGTTCCCAGCTTCTGACTATGCACCTCCCCAGGGGCCAGAAGCGCAGGCCTTTAGCAGGCTGCTGCTTTGTGCAACAGCTCAAGCTATTTAGAGGAATTTCCTTTGATCAGCTAAAACTGACCTCCCCAGAACTCTGCCTACTGGCTCTAGATCTGCCATGGAGAATCACACAGAATAAGTTGACACCCTCTTCCACTTGACAAGACAAATGAAAAATGACAAGATACAGCCAACCACTAAAGACTTTGGAGCTGATGAGCAACACAAAGGAAGAGAAAATGAAAGAAGCTGAGTTTGGTGAAAGCAGGTAGAGCTGCCCTGAAAAGCAGTGAGACTGCAGACTGGGAGGTCAGTGAAGCAGATGTAGCAATGACCAAGGCTAAATGGACCAGGGCAAAAGCAGTGGTAGGAAGGTTGGAGACGCAGCAGAGATAAAGCAAACTTTGCATGGGGACAAGTGGCCAGGCTGGGGACTGGATAAAATTAAGGGTTTTGTAAATAAAAGAAATCTCATTGAGGGCCCTAAGTTTTTAAAACAAGCTACTGGAAGCAGCCATGTTTTTGTTTGTTTTATGTTTCTTGTTAAAGGGTGGGGTGTAAAATTGGAACTAGAATGATTTGGGACATGAGTGGAAAAAACAACAAAATAAACAGACATGGTAATTAGAGGTAGCTGAGCTAAGATAAACAAGTTTTAAAGTAATCAACTAAAGGAGTTACCTAGGAGTGGTCAGTGAAGGACTTCACATAGTGAGGAGAGAAACTGAACAGGGTCCCTCCCACACGTAAGGTTGGCTGCTTTTGACAGTTAAAGGATTATTGGTGACCCTTGGTTGTACACGCTTTCTCTGCTGTTCTTTCTTTTTCCTTTGGTGGTACCTTATTCCCTACTCTTTACAGTTGTAATGATCTTGTCTCTGGCTTGCTCTCTTAGTCCCTTTGTATAGATAAAATGAAATACTACAGACTTGATATTTATTTAAAACAATATCAACAAGGACAACACAGCATTTCAAGGCCAGCCCAGGCTATCTGACATCCTACCTCAAAACAAACAAACAAAAAACTCTATAAAAGTATTTGTCATAGTTCTGAGACTGAGAAATTCTAAGACTGGGATGCTGCATGGCTTGCTGTTCTGAGAGCCTAGTACATATTTTCAAGATGGTGTATTGCTGCTGTATTCAGGAGAGGACAAATTAGTGATTGCTCAAGATTGAATACATAGAAATGACACTAGCTTCCCTCCATCATTCCCTTTTACGTTGGGAATGTATGCACTATATAGGCATTAACCATTCACTAGATCAGAATACTGTGACTTAGCCATCTCTCAGGAGGCACCCCTTTCAACACTGGAGACTAAGACACTGTAAATTAAGTTTCCAATATATGAATAAGTGGCAGGCATGTTTACAATATCGCAAGTCCCTCTTGCTAACATAATGAAAGCAAAACCAATTTCAATGTACCAATGTGGTCATGCAGTACAAAAAATCTAGGAAGGCCGGACGTTGGTGGTGCACACCTTTAATCCCAGCACTCGGGAGGCAGAGGCAGGCAGATCTCTGTGAGTGCGAGGCCAGCCTGCTCTCCAGAGTGAGTGCCAGGATAGGCTCCAAAGCTACACAGAGAAACCCTGTCTCAAAAAACCAAACAAAAAAAAAGGAGTAGATAAAAAAAATCTAGGAGGCAGGAAACCTTGTTTCTAGTCTCAACTTGATCATTTTCCTTCTGACTCTGAGGAAGGCCTTAAAGCCCCTTACAAATCAAAACCTTCGTGTGTTGACCATGTCTGGTCTAAACACAGTGCTGGTAATTGGTCAATGCCACATCCCTGTTTCCAGAGTGTCTATTCACTTTCAGGTACAAAAACAAAGAACATTTTTTGTGTGTACTGCTGGGCATGAGTAGGAGGAGATAGTATTGATAATGAAGAAATTAGAAACAATAGTCTTTGACCATAGAACATAAGAGGTCCAAACACATACCTACTGGTTGAAATCCTCACTTGCTGTCTGCTGAATGCAGCATGGGCGTTCACTGCTAGAACTAAGTAAGATATCATGGGAAAACTACCATTCCACTGAAAAGACTTCCAGAGGAGACACCCAACAATCACTGTTTGTTGCATATAGTCCATGTGCAAATATGTATCAAGAGTAGGCCTAGAGGTAAAGCAGAGCGAGCAGGATGGCAAGTTCTGGCCTAACCTGGGCTGTACAGTGAGACCTTGTCTCCAAAAACATCTAAACAAGAAATATATATATATATATATATATATATATTTAAATATAAAAAACACTGAGAGGGTTATATATGGAAGGTTTGATAGAAATTCTTTCCTAAGAGGAAGCTAAGGTTGGGATACAGGTATACAGGTATAGACATGAAGAGAGATGTACACAGCACTGTAGATATCTGTTTAAAGTGTGAAGCTTAAAAATGAAAATGTACTCCTACATAATTAGTGCAATGCACCAAACTACAAAAAAGCATCTCATTGTTAAAAGTAGAGAGAGAACTGTTGGTTTAAGTCTGACGAGATGTAAAGTTGAAGAGTAGCAGTTTGCTATTACAATGATGAGCTATATTTTCGGGTGCTAGGGTTTTAGGATTTGTTTGTTTTGTTGTAGTGCAGGGATTACAAGTGAAAGGCACATTAGGCAAGAGCCCTTGTACATCAACCCTGCTTCTGGGTTTTGAATGCGGGACAACTGTCCCACCTTCCCAAGATGACTAGCCTGAGCAGACACACAACTATCTAAGAAACAGACTCAAGAAAAAGGATGCTGACTGTTAGGGATGGAACTCCGTTGTAAAGAATGCATGAAGGAAGCCCTAGATTTAGTCCCCAGCATGGGATTGGCTCAGTGTGGTTGTCCATATCTGAAATTCCAGCACTCAAGAGGTGGAGGCAGGAGGATCAGAAGTTCAAGGTCATCTTGACTGTGTTACAAGTTAGAGGGCAGTCTAAGTGACATGAGACCTGTCAAAAAGGGGTGGGAGAGAAAGAATGCAAAGAAGAGATGGGGCGTTTGCAAGGCATCTAAAAGGCTGGCTACTGGGCTCCACAGTCTCAAAGGTTAGCCAAACCCTGTGCCAGGCAAGAAATCAGGTCTTCTGTAGCCTCCTCCCACCATCTGACAAGAAAATAAGAGACAAGGCAGCTGCTGGGATGCACTGCAGAAATGGGAGGGTCTTCCTTACAGTGATGACAGTACCCTGTCTCACCAGATCTGGCACATCTCAGAGGCTGCTGACATGTTGATGCTAAAACATGATGTGGGAAGAAGAATGAATGTGGGCAAGCTCAGCTTGCCACTCGCAGGGAAATGATCTCATTTCTCCTGCTGGGCAACCCCCGGCTGATGGTAAATGGAATAAGACAGAGTAGCATTTAAATTCCATCATGACTTCTTTTTTCCCTCAAAAGAAAAAAAAACCTGCAAGCTGATAGCTTCAATCATCTGGTAAGCAGTTTATCATAGATATTGCCAGAAAAGGGGATAAGATTCAGAAGCACTGTGTAACTACAATGTCACACTCTTGTTTCTATTTGAGAATACCTCCCCCCAAATTAACAGGGGTGGCCTGTGGCACTTGTGACGGTCTGACGTGCTGGCTGGTTTCAAGTCACAAATATATGAGCCTTTAATCCATAATGTCTCTCCCAGCACAATTTGTCTATGAGATTCCTTTCCTGTCCTGCCAGAGGGTAGTAGAGCTGTAATTCATGACCCTGTGATCTTCAACATGGGTTCTGGCACACTCAGTGAGTTCTTTGTTCTTTTCAGACAGAACTGTCACTCATCACTGAGCGGCCCTTTCCCCCTTCCCCCAATACTGACTCACAGAGTTATAGATTCTCTTCCAGAAAAGGAAGCCAGGAGGCCATCTAATCCAACAACCGTTGCTTGTTGACTCCCAGCAGTGCTCAGGCATAAGGAATTGCTTAATGTCACCTAAGTTTAATAATAGAAAAAAATGATGATTCAAAGCTGTCCAAGATGGAAAACTTCCAGAGGACCCTGAAGAGATGTGTGAAATAAAAGATAGAAGGGAGACAAGAGGGGAATTTAGCGACATTTCAGTTCTGAAAAAATTGGTGAGGTCCAAACCAAAATTCTGCATGAAAAAACTCCAAACTGTGTGATGGCAGTGATTGCTGTAATAATGATAATACATAAGAACACTCGCTATGTGTTGAGAGCAAAGGAAAGTTATCAATGTCAATTATGTAATTGCCAAATCATCCCTTTAGAACTGATATTAGTCTTCATTTTCCTGATGAGGGAGCCAGTTAAAGTTGCTATGGCTGTGATGAAACACCATGATCAAAGCAAGTTGTGGAGGAAAGGGTTTATTCGGCTTACACTTCCATAGCACTGTTCATCATTGAAGGTAGTCAGGTCAGGAATTCAAACAGGTCAGAAACCTGCAGATACGAGCTAGCTCCGCAGACCTTGCTGGGTCTGCTTCCTTATAGAACACAGGACCACCAGCTCAGGTGGGACCCTATCCACAATGGGCTGGGCCCTCCCTCATCAATCATTAGTTAAGAAAATGCCTTACAGGCTTTTCCACAGCCCAATAATATGAAGGCATTTTCTCAATTGAAATTCCTTCCTCTCAGATGACTCTAGTATGTGTCAAATCGACATGAAATTAGACAACAGAGTTGCATACCTTTAAGTGGGAAAAATAATAGAGGAATCCAGGATGGTTTAAGTCTTTGTCACTGGCCCATGTTAACCTATTTCCCTCAAAGACAATTACTTTACAAAATAGCTATTCCTTGCTTTTATCTCCAGCTTCCCAGAAAATAGGAGGATGTAGTTCATATTCTTCTCTATACCCACTGAGGTGCTTCTCAACATAAACTCTTACTTGAGCTGAGGCAGAAAAAGTTCTTTCTTCTATTACTTCACACAAAAGATAGTTTAGACTCTGCTGTGAGCTACGTTGATGCTTCCCTGAACTTAGAAACCTATTAGTGATTTTTATTGGTCCATTTGCAACTGGTGATAGTTTTAAAGGGAAAAATAATCTATGATCCTAGACAGCTGCTTTGAGAACATTTGAAAACGAACAATGGCTGTGAGTATCGATGGCTCTTGCCTGTAAGCACAGAACACGGGTCCTGAAGGCAACAGGATCAGGATTTGAAGTCCAGGCTTGGTTTTCAGAAAAATCAGAGGTCAGCATGCTGTGAGACCCTGTCTAAAAACAAAACAACCCCTTTGCAAAGGAAAAGAATCCTTCTTACCAAGTCTTTGCCAAGCTATTCAAAACATACCAATCCATCAACCAAAGCAAAGATTTGTCTTGCAATACATCAAAGACAGGTTTTCATACATCGTATCTTTCGTTGACTACTGAAGTTTTTATAACTGAGTTGTGGTGCTGTGGTGAAAAATTAAAACATGTTATACACACAGCCCACACAAACTAACCAGACCCACTTGTAAGTAGTAAATGTCATGCACCTTTCCTTGCTAACATGCTTTTATCACTGTTCTTTCCTTTTTTAGTGTAAAACTTACCTGTGAAGTGAGCTAGATGGCTTCCTGATTTAGTGAGAAAGAGAATGCACACACAGGATTGAAAAGAATCTCCTAAAGTTTAGTGTCAAATTTGTCAAAAGGGAAAGACTAGAGCATAAGCATAAAAATCTTTTTTTTTTTTTTGAGGAAAGGAATCTTTTCCTTTGGTTTTGTGGTAATAAAGATTAAACTGAGGTCTCCCCTACTCTTTTTTTTTCTCTTTTGGTTTATTTCCTTTTGACTGTTTTGTTTTGTTCTTTGTTTCTTAATTTTTAAAATTAAAGTATTATTAGAAAATTTTTCCTTCCCCTTCCTCCCTCAAAGCCGTCCTACTCCGTCTGTATGTCACTGGCATGCATATGATTTCAGGGATGACCACCTGGTATAAGGTAACCATTTAGAGGGCTCATCCTGGGGAGGAGGTTTTCTCTCATCATTAGTCATTGGTTGCCTAGGCTTACTTTTTCTGTTTCTTTCTTTTCTTTTCTTTCTATTGCATGTGGAAACCACGATGCTTGACCAGTAAGATGAAGTGGGGTTTATTCGGGGAAAATGCACTTACACCGGAAATAGAGGACTGCGTGGATTCCCGACCCAAGGATGTTGACCCTGCCACCCGGGGATGCTCTCCGTGACCAGAGCAGGAAGCATGAGACAGCTAACAAACATAATCCTTATCACTAGTCACGTATGCACCTGTGACCCTTTAGTGTTACAGGTGTGGAGGTGGATATCACTACATCTTTCTTCCATTTTTTCTTGCTTTTTTTGAGATAATATTTCACTATGTAAGCTTTGAACTTGTGATTCTCCTGTCTCAGCCTATCCAAGTGCTAGGATGACAGGCATGGACTTGTAGACCCAGCTGAACCTAGGAATTGTGATTTTGTAATCACCATAAATTACCTGTAACTATTTCATTATTTCCTCTGATCATCAATGCCTTCATATTAACAATACGCTTATTATCTAATCCTCAAGGAAAATTAATATGTGTCAAAGCCAAAGGATATGACAGACTCTGAAGACCCCTCCTATGGAAGGCCTCACCCTCCCTGGGGAGCAGAAAGGGTATGGGATAGATAGGGTTTTAGTTGGGGGGGTGGTAGGAGAGGAGGGTGGGGAGAGGGAGCTGGGATTGACATGTAAAACAATTTTGTTTCTAATTCAAATAAAAAATGAAAAAATATGTGTCAAAGAATGAGCAATTTACTTATTCTTAGAATTTCTTGAATCTTATATTTTTTCTGTTATTAGTTTTATGGTTAGTAAAAAAAGTAACATTTTTTGGAAGGTAATGGATATCATTGTGGCACTTTGATATTTTCTCTGAATCATATTTAAAAAGAAATCAATAGATTTACAGGTCATTAGTAACTATTAACACCATATTTAACGAAGTAGGAAATGTGACTGACTGCAAGTTTGGAAAGAAGAGGTGAAAATTAAAATCTTCACACTTCCTTTCAATATCTGAAGGGAAGTGAGCAATAACAACTTTGTGTTCATCTTACAGTTCTTTTGCTAATGATGTTGGCTTTCTTATCCCACTATTATCAAAACCTAAGAATCTGCTTTTCCAAATGAAGAGGCTGAGGTGAAAACTGTTAAGTAATTTAGTTCACACAATTAGGAAAAGAAAGAAGTATTAAGCAGCCCTGGTTTCCGTGTACCATTGTAGAGAATACAGCTGCCAGGCCTGGAAAAGAAGAGAAGAATCACACACACACACACACACACGCACGCACGCACGCACGCACGCACGCACGCACGCACGCACACACACACACACACACACACACACACACACACACACATTCACAGGTCAGAAATTCTACTGGTGGGGTAGGGGGCAAGAAAGCACTTGCTGTGCAAGCAAGAAGACTGGAGTTCAGATTGCTAGAACCAACAAAAATGCCAAGTGAGACTGGCAGCATTTTGTAACTCCAGCTTTGGGAGACAGAGAGGTAGCTCAGGAAAGTAGCCATATTTATAATCTGTGGGTTTGATTGCGAGACCCTGACTCAAAAGAGTAAGGTGGAAGTGCAAGTGAGGAGGATTCCGAAGATCAACCTCAGGGCTTCACATGAGCAATGTGCATGCATGTGCACAAGGACCCGTACCCATGCACACACTTTCACATTCAAACATGGATATACACCATGCACTCTTACCATATACGCGAACTCGTGAAAAGCAAAAACACTCACCTTCCTCCACATGATTTCTCTGTGTAGCTTTGGAGCCTATCCTGGCACTTGCTCTGTACACCAGGCTGCCCTCAAACTCACAGAGATCTGCCTGCCTCTGCCTCCCGAGTGCTGGGACTAAAGATGTGCACCATCACTACCCAGATTTTTTTTTGAGATAGAGTCATTCTCTGTATGTAGCTCTAGCTGGTCTCTTGCTATGTAGACCAGGCTGGCATCCAACATAGAGATCGTCCTACCTCTTAGAGTGCTGGGACTAAAGGCATGTATCCACCATGCCTGGTCTTCTTCTTTTATTCTTGAGGTCACTAACTGGATGGTAGAATGAGGTGACTCTTGCTATGTGAAGAAGCCATTAATGAATACAGAAATCATTAAATCAGCAAGATTAAGAAAAAAGAATCTGTCATTTGGAGTACAATATCTTTTACTGTCTATATATTGTTACGTGTTGACACATGAACTATGTTGTCAAAACATTTAGAAGAGGGGCAGAGTTTGGGGTGAAGCTCAGTCAATAAAGTTCGTGCTCTACAAGCATGAAGACCCAAATGAGTCAAAGTGTCTCAAACCAAAAAAATAGGTAGAGGGCCACAGAGGAGAAACCCAGCATCAACCTCTGGTTTCCACATGCACATACATACATGTGTGTGTACCCTGCAACACATGATCACGATAAGGTACTTAATAAGAACGTCTAGAAGGTGGAGTATAGACGGATGGAGTACAGACAGGAAGGCAGCTGACTCAGATCTCAGGTCTGCTGCTTCCTGGCTCAGTGTCAGCTACTTCACCTCTCTGTGCCTCAGTTTACCTGGAATTAGCTATACTTAATCTATAAAATTATACTACCAGGGCTGTTGGTGGCATCTAAGGACTTCAAGCTGCTAAGCGCCCAGCTTCATATTTAATATTTATAGTAACTTTCAGTGTCACTGCGCTTTGTCCTTCTCTAGAGAAGCCTTGATTAAACAGTCTCTATATAGTAAGAAGTTTTAAAGTTAGAAACCCTAATCATTCTATATATTTATTATGATTAATAATTCTAGATAATGATGGGCAGTGGTGATGCAAGTGTTTAATACCAGCCTGCAGGAAGCAGACACAGGCGAATCTCTGTGAGTTCCAGGCCAGCCTGATCTTCAGAGTGAGTTCCATGAAAGCTAAGGCTACACAGAGAAACCCTATCTCAAAACAAACAAACAAACAAACAAACAAACAAACAAAAACCCTAAAAACAACAACAAAAACCGATTCTCTATTATTTTGCCATTTCTGATTGTGTGGGCACTCATGGTTGCCTGGATCCTTTGCTTTATCCTAGTACTATTTAAAGAAACTCATTGACACAACATAAAATCACTTTATACCTGGTTTAATACAATTTACACAAAATTATGGCTGCATTTTAATTTGTTTACTCTTCTCTCTCTCTTTTCTTTTCTTTTCTTTTTTGCTACTTAACAGAATGGCCTGACATGGAAAAAGCCAAAAAGATGTGGGAAAGTAAGATCTCCAAGCAGACACCCAGAATTGCCTGGTCTACTTTATAAAAACAACTGGCAGATTAAGCGTCACATGCTCTCATAACACTGAAGAATTAAAGGAGCAACTGTGTGAGCCTCCATGCAGCTGTCTGGTCTGTTAGGGCATTTTCCTAAAATAAAAATGTTAAAAAAAATTCCCCACACCCCACACTTTTACACACACACACACACACACACACACACACACCACACACACACACACAGAGAGAGAGAGAGAGAGAGAGAGAGAGAGAGAGAGAGAGAGAGAGAGAGAGAGAGAGACTGATTGTCTCTTTCATTTCAACAATCCAGCTACACAGGCCTTCTTGAAGTCATTTTCGTAAACACTGTGTGCACCAAAAAGTGTCTGGAGACATGAGGGTAGAGAAAGCGCATATTGTTTATTGAATATCAGAGGACGCTTCCTTCAGGCAACCTAAGGCATGTGTGAGTGCTATCCTAAGAGCCACATTTTCCAGGGGTGAGGTCATTGCAAATGCTGCCTCAGAAGAGCTGCTAATGCCAAAGTTATCCTCAACAGCATTTCCAGATCTGCTCTTTTAAAAGGGCCAGAGACGTGTTTTAAGCATATAAATCAAGGGCGATCGAGGCAAAGGTTCAGCAGTTCACTCCTAAGCATTGCCCCCCTTCTCCTCAGAAGTCAATTTCTTAGTCAGGTTTTATTTGGGGAGCTAAAAGAAGGAAAAACAGAGATAGAAGCGGGGGGGGGGTAATAATTCAGTAAAGAGCTACACTATCCAAAGGTGTGATCGTCAGCAAACTTGTACAGAAGAAAGCAGTGCGGAAGGGAAGGTGTTTCAATCCAGAGAAAGTAGAGTGGAAGAGACATTTCAGAAAATTATTTTACAGCAATAAATAAATAAATAAATAAATAAATAAATAAATAAATCTTATAAGCCCCAGTCTATTGTTGGCACAGCCTTTTTAGCCTATGATTAGCGTTCTATAATGTCTAACCAAGGAGCCACATTGGATCCCTTGGTAACCTCAATGTTAACGTGGCTTTCCCAATTTAAAATTGTTGTGAGAAAACTGAAAAAGCGGTGGACGCAAAAAGCAAAAGCAGACAAAAGCTTTTTCGAGGTGAGCAAGGAAGCCTCACACAAAGAGCAAAAGAAAGCCTTGCCAGGCCGTTTGCCATCTACTTGAATAATCTGTCCACCCTGACCTTTATGCTTCTACAAAAGCTCAGATGTAGATGAGGTAAAAATGAAATCACAGGGCACTAGACTTCCTGAAAGCAAAGGAGTCATCAGGTATGTTTTTCATTTGCAAGAGCTGCTCAGGTGAATAAGTGCTTGGTAATTGTTCAGCAAGAAACTGTGTACTAAGAGGAGTCCGTGCTTTCCATGAGGCTATGGGAACACTTTGTTCTTTGGCGGAGAAAACCCATATATTGAATGACATCAGTGGGAGCCTGGTGCAAGAGGTCTGCTCTTCTCTGGACATCAGAACAAATGGCAGTGTGGGAAATCTGAAAACACACGTGCACACACATAGGGGCATGGTGCCACACTCTCCCTGACTGCACATTGTATCATCAAACCTAACAGACCACACACTACCACCCTTTCAGAGGCCCGTATTGGACATCCTTTGGCATTTCAAGTTTATCCTGGCCAAGTCCATATTTCATATTTTAGATTAATATCAGAGACTCTTAGAGCTGGAAGATACTTTATAGATACTGGAACTCAGCCAGCCAGCATTTGGAACATTGACATAATTTTAAAGGATTTAATTTGGAAATTAAATTCCCCCCCTTTTTTTTCAGAAAAAAAATCCTATTGTAAAGATCTGTTGGCTCCTGCAAAGTGCATATGTTTTAGCTGTAAACTTGACATTTATTTTAGCAATAATTTATGAAAATGTAACAAGCTAAGTAAGCTTAAGTGTTTAGAAGAAAGTGGAAAATACTTTTTATCTATTTCTCTTCTATTTAAAAAAATGAGACAGTCTTGCTGGGTTTGCCTTGAACTTACAGTACTATTGCCTCGGCCTCCTGAACACAGAGAGCACAGTCACGTGCCAACATTTAAGTTCTTGTCCATTACTTACGTCTTCTTCACACGCCTGTACCTGGGAAAGGCATTGAGGAAATTACAAAATTAAGTGTGTATTAGGAGCACCTGGAGATAGCCACTTGCAGTTAACTGCAATGAGTGGGCATAAGAGAGATTCTCAGGAGGAGAAAAAACCAGAGTTGATGTCACAGATTTGAAAATGGATAAACACTGAATGCCTCTGTGAGTCATCTCCAAATTGACTTGCATAGCTCATTAAAGATGTTCATGCCCAGCTTCCTAGTGTCTGGATTTCCCTCAGATTAAGAGGGGCCTGAATAGGAGTGCTTGCTGGTTTTTCAGAAGAATCAAGTTTGGTTGCCAGCCTGCATGTCTGGTGGTTCACAACCACTTGTAACTCAAGCTCCAGGAAATCTGGAACCCTCTTCTGGCCTCTGTCAGCACTTACACTCACATATGCAGCTACACGTACAGATACACACACACATACACATAAACTATAACAAAATACAACCTTTTATTTGAAAAGTGAGACCTGAAATTAACCTAAAAATAACGAAGAACCATAATAACTCAATAAAGTTGTGCTGGCTAGTTTCTATGTCAAATTGACAAAGCTAGAGTCATTTGAGAAGAGGGAAGCTCAGCTGAGAAAAATGACCCCCACCCCGGGGCTAAGCATGTGTTAAAATTTCTAGATTAATGGTTAGTGTGGGAGGGATCAGCTCACGGTGAGCAGTGCTACCACTGGGGTGGTTGTCCTGGGTACTAGAAAAAGGCAGGCTTAGCAAGCCAGTAAGCAGCACTCCTCCATGGCCTATGTGTCCGTTCCTGCTCCCAGGTTCCTGCCTTGAGTTTCTGCCCTGATTTACTGGCTGATGGACTACAAGCTGAAAGATGAAATAAACCCTTTCCACCCAATTTACTTTTGACCATGGCGTCTTATCACAGCCATAGGAGCCCTAACAAATACAGGAGTTTAAAGTGATTTAAAAAATAGAAAAATTGGCCAACAAACACATCTTAGAGCAGTACAAAACAAAGTAACATCTCATCCTATGACTCAGTATAGAACCATGCACAGAATGTCCTATGATTTCTCCTGGTAATACAAACTATGTCACCATATGCGCTGCATCGTGAGGTAGCTGTGCATAAATTTTTGAACGCAAATATGAAGGAATATGCTAAAATGTGAAAAGAAATGTGGACCATAGACAAAAAAGTATGGATATTCAAATGACTACTCTGAGCACATTGCGGTGATTTAGTGAAAAGTTGCAACAGCTAGTGAGTCCTCAAGAGTCCTAGGAAATCCTTATCTAACACATACCATAATGATGGTGATAATAACACTAACTATGTCCCTTGAGGGCCCCTACTCTTCTACTGTTACCAAATGCTACTGTTAGCCCTTCTCTCTATACCAGGTTTACATAGAGTATATGAACTGAAATGTCTTCAATAAAACACACACATATTGTAAAGCGGTTTGCCATGACTGCCTTTGGCAACAGGTATAGCTCAGCTGTAGAGCATTTGCTTAGCATGCTGTGGCACGGGGTTTGTCCTCAGCACTGACATAAACCAAACGAAAAAATGAATTAGTCCTTCTATGTCATCATTGTACTCTGAAGCTGCATTCAAATTGGGTCTCAAAACGATAAATAAGTGTTTTTGCAGTTTTTTTATTGATCCATTCATAGGATACAACTATTGACAATCTGCTCTGAATAATGTACAGTCTTAAATTCTGCAGGTGTGGGCCTTGTTCTCATGGGGGTCAGAGGAGACTGAAACTGACTAGAACTCACTGGTTCAGATGCTTGTATTTACTAACATTCCCTTTCATGAGACTGGAAATAAATACCGCAGGAAGCCTTTCCGCCTTCCTTGAATCTTGAAGGGTTCTCAGAGAGAACTGATTTAGGAAGGTTTTGCATTCATTAAAAACACCTCTTGGGCTTCTGAAGCTAGCAGCTATGCCATTACTGGAAGTTCTCAAAAGACACACCCCAGGCTCCTTCCTAAAAAAAGGAAAAGGTCCGGCTTGGTTATCGCACATTATACCTGTTCAGTAGGTCAGGATTTCAAGTTAGATCGGCTAGTGAGGTCCAGACAGAAACATGGTCCTTGGAATATGAAATGTACTTGGCTCTAACATGGTTGTTATGAAAATTCCCAAGATTGGTCCTATGGTGCAGAGAATTTAAGAAATATATTTCTTTCAGGACTTCAGGTCCTGGGGGCTGAAAGAAGATGGCTTCAACAGCTGTGTGTGAAGAACACAGGGAGAATCAACATGGGCTCCTACTATGAACCTAAAGATTGAGTGCCCTGAATTCATGTGTTCCCATGTAACGCTGAATACAATGGTATTTGAATATAGATCTTTGAGGAGGGGGTTAGCCTTTATAAAAGAGACCACCCCCTTTTGTACCATCCAAGAAAATAATTCCTATAAAGAAAGAAATAAGACGATCCTCTACAACTGTGAAGAATATATCTATGGTTTATGAACACCCAGTTTATTATATTCTGTTATAACAGACAAAGAGGTTTGTGATAGCTTCCAAGAAAAGGAAAAGGAGTTTGGCATACTCCTTGGGCATTTAAGGCTGTAGTTCTGAATCTGGTTCTTCTGGAAATTTGAACATTCTTTATCTAGCAGGAAGTCATGTGGGAAGACTACAATGCCTAGCACCACTCTTTTGTCTGGTTTTGTTTTGTTTTTCGAGACAGGGTTTCTCTGTAGTCTTGGAGCCTGTTCTGGAACTCACTCAGGCTGTCCTTGAACTCAGAGATCCACCTGCCTCTGCCTCCCAAGTGCTGGGATTAAAGTCATGCACCACCAACACCTGGCACTAGCATCACTCTTTATAAAGGCATTGATCTATTCAATTTCTTGCTGTTGCTTTTGATCATCCAAGAGAGATTCTTCACTTCCTCCCTCCATGTTCCTGCCTTGAGTTCTTGCACTCACTTTGCTTCATGCTAGACTTTAATTGGGACATGTAAGCCAAATAAACCCCTTCCTCCAAAAGCTGTCTTTCTGTAATGGTGTTTTATCCTAGCCATAGAGGAAAAAAAATAACTAAAACAAGAATTGTAACTGGAAAGTGGGGTTGTGCTGGCTAAAATTATGTCAACTTGTCACACAAATTAGAGTTATAATCTTAATTAGTGATTGATGCGGAAGGGCCCATCCCATCCCTGGGCTGGTGGTCCTGGTTCTATAAGAAAGGATACTGAGCAAAGCATGTGGGGAAAGCCAATTAGCAGCACTTCTTCATGGCCTCTGAATCAGTTCCCTCCAGATCCTTCCCTGCTTGAGTTCCGGTCCTGACTTTCCTCAATGATAAACAATGATGTGGAAGTGTAAGCCACCATAAACCCTTTCCTTGCCTCCACAAGTTGATTTTTGGTCATGAGTTTTTGCCAAAACAATAGTAATCCTAACGAGGACAGAGGCATTGCTGCTGAAGACCACATTGTGTTGTTTGGGGGAGGATTATGGAAGGACTTTGGAACTTTGTGCTGGAAATGACATTGGGTGCTTAGAGATTAACGAACTGTTTGAAAGGAACTTGGGAGATAAGAATACTTAGAGAAATGCAGATGGTGGAAGCCTGACTCGTGAAGTTTCAGAGGGAAGCAAGACTCTCAGAGCTGTTCCTATGATATTTTGGATTAATAATCTATGATTTCTGTTCAGCTGGGGCTGGAAAATCAACTGTGATTAATAGGAAACCAGCACCACTGAAGTTCTTCAGATTCTGATAACAAAGTATCTTTAAAATAGTTTTCCTCACCAAAAACATCCTAAACTCTAATAGTGTTAAGAGAGCAGAGTGTAGACAGAAGATTCTGCAGCCATTCAGTCCCAAATAAACACAGAGAGGCTTATATTAATTATAAACTGTTTGGTCTATTGCTCAGACTTATTACTAACAAACTCTTACAACTTAAGGTAACTCATAATTCTTTTCTATGTTTAGCCACATGACTTGGTACCTTATCTCAGTACGGCATTCTCATCTTGCTTCCTCTGCATCTGGCTAGTGACTGCATCTCTGCCTTTCCTCTTCCTAGAATTCTCGTAGTCTGGTAGCCCTACCTATACTTCCTGCCTGACTACTGACCAATCAGCGTTTAATTAAACCAATATGAGTGGCAAATCTTTGCAATGAGCAAGAGCATTATCCCTCATCAACACAGGCTATGTGTAAAGACACTAAGTGCTCATGAGTATTAATGTATACCATGAGTCAAGCAATATGCTGTTATTTCCATGTATTGTTTCACTCACTTCTATAAATTACCTGAAGTAAGCCCTCCTCTTGTCCCAATTTTGTAGATGCTGGCACTGAGGCCTACACTTAGCCAAAGTGACACAGCCATGAGTGGCTTAGTATGGGTTCATATCTTGAAATGTTAAGCACAAAGGCAAGGAGGCACTCAGAAGTGAGGCCAGAAAAGCACTGCTCTAATGATTGAGATTAAAGTCCTTTTCAAAACAAAGCCTCGATATAGCAAAAAGTAGCCTTTTTGTAAAAGTTAAGGGATCCATCTGCTAGACACTGAACCTTCTGGTACCTTGATCTTGGATTTGTATGCATCTAGAACTGTGAATAACTTCCAGTACTTTGAAGACATACTGTTTTGGTACTTTGTAATGGCACCCTGAATAGAATAAAGACAACTAATAAAACTGAAAAAGAAGAAAACTCCCTACACTCACCAAAATAGAGTGTTGCAAATCCATCATTTTAACTCTGACAATGATGGCTTTCCAAGTTAAGACTGCTTCATGGAGAAACACTGAATTTTCTAATTTTGTTTTTTGTCCTTCTTGAGTTTAATAATAACTACAAAAATCTGCATTTATGTAATTCATAATAAAGATTGAGTAAAACAATTCAGCACAAAATAAATCTGAAAAATGAAGACTATTTTATGTAAACTTACAGATGAGTGAGGGACTGAGTGATTACTCAGTAGATAAGTGCTTACTACTTCCAGACAACCTGAGTTCAGTTCCTAATACCTATGTTGGTTGGTTCACAGTCACTTATAACTCTAGTTCCAGGTTATCTGATCCCATTTATGGCTTCCGCTGGCACCCAAAAACATATGATACACACTCACCCAAACATACACATGCACATGAATGAAATTAAAAACCTATCCTTTTTTGAGACAGTTTCTCACTAAGCAGCTCCTGAACATATCACCAGTAGCACAGACACTGAGATCAACAATTAATAAATGGGACCTCCTGAAACTGAGAAGCTTCTGTAAGGCAAAGGAAACAGTCAACAAGACAAAATAGCAGCCCACAGAATGGGAAAAGATCTTCACCAACTCCACATCTGACACAGAGCTGATCTCCAAAATTTACAAAGAACTCAAGAAGCTAGACACCAAAACACCAAACAATCCAATTAAAAAGTGGGGTATTGAACTAAATAGAGAATTCTCAGTAGAGGAATCTAAAATGGCTGACAGACACTTAAGACAGTGTTCAACATCCTTAGCCATCAGGAAAATGCAAAGCAGAACAACTCTGAGATACCATCTTTTACCTGTCAGAATGTCTAAAATAAAAAACACCAATGACATTTTATGCTGGAGAGGATGTGGAGAACACTTCTCCACTGCTGATGGGAGTTAAAACTCGTACAGCCACTTTGGAAATCAGTATGTTAGTTCCTCAGGAAATCGGGAATCAGTCTATCTCAAGATCCAGCAGTTCCACTCTTGGGCATATACCCAAAAGATGCACATTCATACAACAAGGACATCTGTTCAACTATGTTCATAGCAGCATTATTTGTAATGACCAGAATCTGGAAGAAATCTGGATGCCCCTCAATTGAAGAATGAATAAAGAAAATGTGGTACATTTACAGAATGGAGTATTACTCAGAGAAAAAAAAACAATGGAATTTTGAAATTTACAGGCAACTGTATGGAACTAGGAGAAACCATCCTGAGTGAGGTAACCCAGTCACAAAAAGACAAACATGGTATGTACTCACATATATGGATTTTAGACATAGAGCGATGGATTACCAGCCTACAACTCACACCTACAGAGAAGCTATGAAACAAGGAGGACCCTAAGAGAGACATACATGGTCCTCTGGAGAAGGGGAAAGGAACAAGATCTTCTGAGCAAATTGTGAGCACTGAGGAGGGGAGAGTGAGTTAGGAGAAAGAGAAGGGGAGAAGAGAAGAGGGAACGAAGACATGAGGAACCAGGGAGATTGAGTCGGGGGAAGAATAGATAGTAAGAAAAAGATACCTTAATAGAGGGAGCCATTATAAGTTTAAAGAAAAATCTGGCACTAGAGAAATGTCCAGAGATAAACTAGGATGACCCCAACTAAGAATCTAAGCAATAAGAGAGAGCCTATCTTAAATGTCCTTCCTCTATAATGAGATTGATGGCTACCTTACATGTCATCCTAGAGCCTTCATCCAGTAGCTGATGGAAGCAGAAGCAGACACCCACAGCTAATCACTGAGCTGAACTCCTGGAATCCAGTTGCAGAGAGGGAGGAGTGATGAGTAAAGTGGTCAAGACCAGGGTGGAGAAACCCACAGAAACAGCTGACCTGAACAAAGGGGAGCTCATGGACCCCAGACTGATAGCTGGGAAACCAGCATAGGACCGACCCAGAACGTTGGGGTCAGTTAGGAGGCCTGGGCAATCTATGGAGCCTCTGGTAGTAGATTAGTATTTATCCCTAGTGTAAGAATGGACATTGGGAGCCCATTCCTCATAGAGGGATACTCTCTCAGCCTAGACACAAGGAGAAGGTTCTAGGCCCAGTCCCAAATGATGTGACAGGCTTTGAAGATCCCCACATAAGGCTTCACCCTCCCTGGGTAGCAGAAAGAGGATGGAATAGGGAGTTGGTGGGGGGCAGGGGAGGAGGGGAGGGAAAGGGAACTGGGATTGACATGTAAAACAAGATTATTTCTAATTTAAATAAAAAGGAAATAAAAAGAAAATACAATCAATATTTTAATAGTTAAATATCATAAAGCAAAAAATAGATGAAAAGGTGGAGTCTGTACCCAGCCTAACTGGTTTAAATATAGCCCCACCATTTACTTTATAGCAACATTCATCTTGTACCTCAATCTTTCCATAATTGCAATAACCCCATCTATACAAATGGGTTAAAAATCATACTATGTTTCCATGAGAATTAAGTCAGCTAATATATTCAAGACACTCCAAATATGCTTAGATGAGTATAAACTACACTCAAATCTTCATTTCCCACAGTTCAGTCAGTATCTCATCACTTACTGTTGGCAAATAATAACATACCACCATTGAGTTATTCTGATATGCTCTCCATTTAAAGAACTATTGAGTGTTATCTTTGGCTGAATGTCTTTGTGTCTGATAAGCAAGTTTCAGACTGATTAAATAGCCAGAGCAGGACTATTGAACGAATGTAAACGAAAGTTTCTGTTCTTCACAGTCCCAAAGCTGTTTATTCTCAAATAAGCACACAGAGGCTTATGTTAATCATAAGCTGTTTGACCTAGAACCATTTCTATTACTCTGGGTATCTCCACCTGCTCTTGGTTTACCAGTGATGCCCGGGCCGCTTTCTTCCCCAGCAGCTACATAGAGTCTCCGTCACAACTCATTCTCTGCATTCTGCATCCCAGCACTCTCTTAGACTGGTAGTCCCACCTATACTTCCTGCCTGGCATCATCCTGCCTGTCCATTGGCCAAAATAGCTTTCTTAATCAACCAATAAGAGAAACATCTACTCACAGCGTACAGAAAGACATCCCCCATCAAACAATGATCAAATGATCATAGGGAAGTACAGAGAGTTCTGACACCATCATTCTGGGGATTTGTGTGTTTTGCTCAGCTTGAGCTGTTTGTTCCTAGGTGGAAGTGTGGTACTCACATAGATGCACCAGGAGGATATTGTGCTAAGTGTCAGCAGCCAGGCACAGTGGGACGAGTACTTGATGAGTACACTCATGTGCAGAATTATGAAAAAGTTTAATCTAAAGTATCAGAGATTAGAATGATGGTTACCTGGTGCTGGAGGTGGTTATGGGGTCTGGGAACGAAAACAAAAAGAAAAACAAACAAATAAACAAAAAACCCACAAAAACCTCCTCACTCCTCCATCTTTCCTACCTTTCCAGGACCTCTTCATTTGTTCTGGGAGCGTTGGGAGCCACCGCGTGCGTGTCACATAGTATACCCTTTGTCCAATCAGCTTTACTAGCAAGTGTTTATTGGAATGAGCCACTGGTCTGGTTGAAGGCCTCTGGTTTCACGGCCTCTGGTTTCACGGCCTCTGGTTTCTGGTACACCATCTGTTATGCTAAAATATGTGTAGAACCTTGGCAGATTCCATGGCAGGCAAGGGTGACCGAGGTGGGGAACAAACATGCCAGGCAGACAGAGCTTAAGTGGGGAGTTTTATTTGAAAGGGAAGAGGGAGAGGAAAGAAACACAGAAAGAGAGAGAACAGAAGAGAGGAGGGAGACAGGAAAAGTCCTGTCTGCCCCAGAAGAACAGCAGGAAAGAGAGTGTAAGTGGGCAGGGGTCTTTCTTTTAAAGGGATCCTTTTCACCTGAGTGCAGACTAAACAGCCATGGACCCCTGGGCTGACCAGGGTACTGCCTGAGTGCATTCTGCCAGGTGACAGGGGCAGGCCAGCATAATGCGTGAATCCTTACCCCATCATCATTGGTCCTCACTGAAACACCTCTCAGATAGCCCATGGCTGTCCTGAGTCATGAAAACACTGCAGATATTGTTTCATAGGATCAGTCACTTCATGAGTTCCAATATGTCCTGGATAGGGTAGATGTTAGAGTGGGTCAACTTCAGGTCCGGGTGTGGGCCTGGATGGTAGCTGAGCTGGTTAGTCCAGGCCACTAAGGCCATGATCGTCAGGTGAGTAGTAAAGCCAGCTCCTCTATGACCATGCCATCAGAGTCAGTTCATCCTCGGCTATGGGGGGTAGGGGTGGGGCCTTCCCTCCTGATTGGGGGTGGGGAGCTTTCTTGCAGCAGTGTCCACCTATCCCAGGGCCAACAAAGAACAGGCCCAGCACAGCATCTTCTTCTGATACCATTACACATGCTTCCTATTGCCCCCTCAGGTGGCACGAGCCAAAGATCCTAGTTGCAGGAGGACCATGGACCCAGACATGGCCCTTGGCAGCAGCTTAACCTGGGCAATATTCTGGCTCTGGGTGGAAGCATGGGCCACGCAGATCAAGAGGGCTCAGACAGTGGCACGGTCTCCAGACCCCAACAAGGCCACAGGTTACAGCCCTGACCCCAGGCTTCCATGTGATCTTTGGTGGCAACATGACCTGCCCAGGTTTCTGGGCCCACTTTACTTTCTATTTTACCAATCAAGCACTTTGTATGTTTACTCGGCTTCCATCCTTCACCATGACCATGGAACTGTAGACTTCTTTATTGACATTGTTCATGGTGCCCTGTGTTCACTGACTCCTAATGCCCTCAGTCACAGCTGCCCACCGAACTTACTGGGGGAAACATCAAAGATACAGATACCCTACCCTAGCAATTTTCAGGGTCTCCCATGTCATCCAGACTCACCTCAAATTTACTATATCACAACAGAAGATAAGAGAATGACCTTGAATTTTGGAAACTCTTGCTTTTAGTTTCTCCATGCTAGGATCACGGGCATGTGCTGCTATGAACTATTTATGCTATGGTGGACACCAAACCCAGGGTCTCCTTCATGCCAGGCAAAGAACTCTACTAGTGAGCAGTATACCACTCCCTAGAAACTCAATTGGTCTTGAAAGCAGCCTAGCATTTGGGATTTTATCGAAGTTCTCCAAGTAATCTGTGTGAATGTGCAGTCAAGCGTGGGAACCTCCGTTTTTATCCATCATTTGCAACTCTTGTACTTATTCAGATGTTGGCATGCCTGGAAGATATGGTGTTCAATGAAGAACCCTATAAAATATTAATGCATGCAATTGTTTCCTTTAAATGACAAAGGTTAATAACAAAGAAGCCATGTTGATTTGAGTATAAAATATAAAAGTACAACCCTGTGCACCATCATCCTAGTGACAGTAGGGCAGCATAAACAGCAACTATTTGGCTTCTCGTAAACGCTCTGGAAAACAAGCTTCCTTCTTTTAGACATAGAGTAAAGGATTACCAGCCTACAGTCCACACTGGCAGAGAAGCTAGTAAACAAGGAGGACCCTAAGACAGACATACATGGTCCCCAGGAGAAGGGGAAAGGGTCAGGATCCCCTGAGCAAATTGGAAGCACAGGAAGAGGGGGGAGGGAGCTAGGAAAATGAGACGGGGAGAAGAGGAGGGATTCGGAGGACATGAGGGAGCAGAAAGGTTGAGTCAGGGGAAGAATAGAAGATAACAAGAATGAAGATATCATAATAGAGGGAGACATACAAAGATGACACCAGCTAACAGTCTAAGCAACAGAGGAGAGGCTACCTTAAATGCCCTCCCCTGATAATGAGATTGATGGCTGAATTATATGCCACCTGATAGCCCTCATCAGCAGCTGGTGGAATTAGAAGCAGACACCCACAACTAATCACTGAACTGAACTGGAATCCAGATGCAGAGAAGGACGAGTAAAGAGCAAAGGGGTCCAGATCAGGCTGCTGAAACCCACAGAAACAGCTGACCTGAACATTGGGGAATTCTTGCTCCCCAGACTGATAGCTGGGATACCAGCATGGGACTGAACCAGACCCCAGGAACATGGGTTTCTGTGAGGAAACCTCAGAAATCTACGGGACCTCCTATAGAAGTTCAGTACTTACCCCTAGCATAGGTGTGGACTTTGGGAGCCCATTCTACATAGAGGGATACTCCCTGAGCCAAGACACATGGGGTGAGCCTAGGCCCTATCCCAAAGGATACTATAGACTCTGCTGACACCCTATGGAAGGCCTCACCATCCAGGGGGAGCAGAAAGGATATGTGATAGGTAGGGTTTTAGTTGGGGAGGGGTGGTAGGGGAGGAAGGGGGGAGAGGGAACTGGGATTGTCATGTAAAACAATCTTGTTTCTAATTCAAATAAAAAATCTGGAAAAAAAACAAGCTCCCTTCATGCAGAAGCAAGCCTTGGTGTGGATGGGACCTTCATAATTAAAAAGGGGAGTTCATATGAAGAGTATAGAAGTACAACATGGTGTAATGAAACAGGTGTTCCCTTGGAAAGAGTTGTTGGGGCTGGGCTGGGGAGTAAATGTTCGAAAGCACTTGGGGAATCTGAAAATGACTGCTCCATTAAGGCTCAGCTTAAAAGCTACTCTGGGTGGTTAATAAAAACAAACAACTGCCCCCAAGTTGTCTATTCTCCATCACCCTGTTTGCAAAGCAAGAATTCTATTTCAAAATTGTCACTTGTAAAATCCTTCTTTAAGAAACCTAACAATAATATGCACCCCTGAAATTGATTCTCTGTCTTGCACTTCTTAGTCACAAATTCCCTCTAAACTTGGACTTTGTGTTAATATCCATTTTGTTGTATTTCTGTTCTTTTAACTGGGAGCCCCAACAATAAGGGTAAATGAAATGTGTAACTGGTAGAGAAGCAGTAAGAATTTAAAGTCATTCACCATAGATGCTGCCAATGTTTGAGTCACCTCAGGCCATTAAAGCTTATAAAAGCAAATTCTGTGCCCTCTCTAGGTCTACTAAAATTGACTCTCACCAGAGTGGTTTTAGAGGAGCATAGTTACTGAATTAGATACTGCTGAATTGGTAAGTTTATACTCCCCCAAAGAGCATTTAGTAAGTCAGCACATCTGTAATGTCTAAATTACTGCTCTTATAAACAAAGACAGAGGTAACCAGAGGCTACAAAGTTAATAGCTCTCTAGACACTGCTCCATTCCAGTTCATCACTGGGTGATATCTTTATGGGGATTCCTTACATCATGTTATTCAATGCAGGCATAAAAAGGTGACGGTAGCAGAAGTTGGTAGCATGGTCTCTGGTTGTGCAGCTGGAAACCTGGATCCTATCTCTTGAGTGGGAGTCCCGTACCACACGCTATCCTCAGAATATATTTCAGTATGGCCCATCAGAAATATTATTCAAAGTAATGACCTTCAATGATAGTAGGCTGCTATGACAGAGAGATGAAGAATCTTAAACAATTGGGAAAGCATCCATCTCCATCTTATGGAGCAAGGAGAGTCATTCAGTGAATGAATAGGAATCTTCAAAGTAGAATAGGTTTAATATTTTGACCATTGTCATGACCATTAGGTTTCCATTGGCATGAGCAAATGTTTTCCAGTTAGACCAAAATGGTCATCACATAATTGTCTGTGATAGTGGTTAGGCCAGATAGTAAATATTTGTGACTTTTTACTTCAGGAGACGAAAGACAATATTGTACAACTTTACCATTGTCTAGTGTTGTGGAATGTCAGTTTAAAATGTGTTACATTCATTTATGCAGTGGAATATTTGTTTAATGATGCAAAGATAACTTGCATTCTTTTATGTTGTACTTGTTTAACTCTGTAAAGCTGTGTGACTTTGCCTGACCAAAACATATGATTGGTCTAATAAAGAGCTGAATGGCCAATAGCTAGGCAGGGGAGGGAAATAGGCAGGACTGGTATAGGCAGAGAGAAAAAATAGGAGGCAGGATCTAGAGAAGAGGAATGAGAAAAGGAGAAGAGGAAGATGCCAAGGGACAACTATCTAGCCACACAACCAGCCATGTACTGAGAAGGAAAGAAGGACATATAGAATAAAGAAAGGGGAAAAACCCAGAGGCAAAATGTAGCTAAAGAGAAATGGGATAATTTCAGTTAGGAAAGCTGGCTAGAAATAAGCCAAGCTAAGGCCAGGCATTCATAAGTAATAATAAGTGGACATGTATTTATTTGGGAGCTGGGTGGTGGGCTCCCAAAGAGTGAAAACCCAACTACAGTTTAGATATTAAACTTCACTGTCAACAGGCATGTTAGATGTTTAGTACCGTTTCTTTTTTTACTAAAATTCATAAAGCCATTAATGAGTACGTCCATATGAGCACGGACTTAGTGGTTCAAAAACTTATGATATTAATACTATGTGGAAAGTACCTGCTGGTGGATGCGTCAATAGAATAACCACACACTTGAAGCATCATACATTTCCACAAATCTTGTCCAATGTATGTGCCCATTCCACACATATTTTTACCATGATCTGTAACACATTCTATGCCTGCCACTCCAGATTTAGAATAGGTTCCTTTCTTGTTATGACAGAATGCCTAGCAGAAACAACTTAAGAGGGGAAGTGTTTGTCCTGTCATATGGTTCAGGGGATGTAGACCTTCATTGAGAAGAAGGAAACTATGGCAACTAAAGCAGCTTGGATTGTGACACTGGGGCATGGTCTAATTACACAGTCATCAACAGTCAAGAAGCAGAGAGCTCTTTCCAGAAGTACATCCAGCCTGTAGCCTGCAAGCCACACCACTACTGCTGCATAAATTTGACATAGGTTCAACATCAACTACACAGTATTGACAATATCTGTCATTTCATCAAGAATCAAAGAAAAGTATTCAAATTTTTTACTTACTTTTTTGGGGCTTGTTGTTACTGTTTTGTTTGTTTGCCTTTCCACAATGCCAAAATTTATTGAATAACAATAAATTCACAAGGATTACAGGCGGTTTGTGTGTGTGTGTGTGTGTGTGTGTGTGTGTGTGTGTGTGTGTGTGTGTGTGTGTGTGATCTATGTACTCATTGGAGCATGGGCAGACTCTCGGTGCCCCTTAAATAGAACTGAGTTGTTCTGTCCTGCACCACAGCCAAAAGCCATTAATTGTGGAGAGCTAACTTCAGCATCCTTATTATACTTTTTAAGAGATCTCTTCAGTGGTCCTCTGCTTAGGCTGTTACTTTTTGTGGGGGTGGATGTGTGAGGTAGGGATTATCACAGGAACCTTCCATGCCCCTCTTTCTCAATTGCACATCGCAATCATCAATATCACTGAAAAAGCAGTTTTCTTACTCTTTACAGTCAACAGAAGCATGGATCATGGGCCTCCACATTTTCTGGCAGTAGGACCACTGACCCAGACAAGACCCTCAGAGGCAGTATGGGCATGGACAACACCATAGTCACTCATGTCACTATGGCCCCTCAGTATGGCTTCAGGCGGCAGCCCAGACAATGGACATGAGATTTGGCCTTCAGTGGTAACATAGGCCAAAGACATGAATGCAAACCCCAGCTACAGCAGGACTTTGGCCTCAACCCCGGCCCTTGACAGCAGCACATGTCTGGATATCACCACATGCTTAAGTAGCAGTGTAGGCCACTCACATCAGCCTGGAGCTCACTGCCTCGCATCTCCAGTTCTGCCTCTCTTCATATTGTCTCTTCCTTCTCACAACCACATACTTGCTCATGAATGAAAGAAAAAAAAAGGCAATGCAAATTTTACTGTGATGAAATACTCCGTTTTAAATATTCTGATTTTTCTGACTGTTATTTTCCTGTGAGTTAATACAAATTGTGAAGTGTGTCTAGTTTGATAACTGTCTTAGGGTTTCTATTGTTGGGAGAGACACCATGACCACAACAACTCTTATCAGGAAAACATTTAGTTGAGGGGCTCACTTACTGTTTCATAATAGGGAGCACAGGGGCATGCAGGAAGACACTGTGCTAGAGTGGTAGCTGAGAGTTCTACATCTTGCAGGCAACAGGAAATTGACTGAGACCCTGGGCGGTATAGTGAGACTAGGAAACCTCAAAGCTCCCCCCATCCCGGTGACACACTTTCTCCAACAAGGCCATACTCACTCCAACAAAGCCACACCTCCTAATAGTGCCAATCCTTATGAGATTGTAGGGGCCAATTACATTCAAACTACCACAAGAGCACTGACATATTTATTGCAGCAAACTATAACTATAGTGTCATTGCATAATCAATATGTTAAGACATTGTCTATAATTCAATTCCGACATACTCCATACAATTGCATTTGTTGAAGACTTGGTCCACAGCTGGTGATTCTATTTGGGTAACTAGTGAAAACTTTGGGAGATGGGGTCCTAGCAGAACATAAGTCACTGGAATGATGATTTTGAAGGTTATACCCAATTCATTCTTTCTCTCTGTGTCTCTGTCTGTCTCCCTCCCTCTCACACTCCTGGATCTTTCCTCAAGAAACTCCTCTGCAAAATATTCCTGCTGCCATGATGCATGGGGCCAAGCAGCCATGAACTGAACCTACTAAAATCCTGGACTGAAAAAAACCTCTCTCCCTTTAATCTGATCTTTCATGGATTTGGTGACACAGCTGGGCAAAAGTGACTAATACACTGCCTATTTACACAACCAAATAATCTATATTTAATTTGTCTAAAACGTGATAATTGTGTTGAGTTTTAGTTGTAAGATATGATGCATATGCCCAAGTAATTCTGTGAAAAGAGGTTATAGTATGGAAATAAGTATGATGCTTGAACTGCTATGGGTTTATAAATTTATCCCTTCGATTTGTTGCTCACTGTAAAGCAGCATGAGGGGTAAAAGACCAATATTTAGTCTGTGTTGCAACTGCTACTTCACTGTTAAAATGATAATAATCACAGATTGCATATAATGATTCTAAATAGCTATATTCCAATAAAACTTTATCTGGGGAGGGGAGCATGATACTTGAATTTCACAGTACTTTTACAGGTCCAAAACTATTTTTTCATTCAGGTTGTGTTAGGACATTCTTGTAATCCACACCTTTCGGTAGAGGTAGAAGGTTCAGAAGCTCAATGGATGCAAACAACAAAGGGAAAAGGCAGCTTAGTGTCTGAGTGGTTAAGAGCATGTGAGTTTGAGGTCTAGCATACTCATAAGGTGGTACCCAACCATCTGCAACTCCAACTCCAGGAGATCAGACACCATATTCTGTGATTTATAAGCACGCATACACATGCATAATGCAAATACAGACACAAATAAATAAAAATGAATCAACCACTCTAAAAACATTATGGTAGCTCCTCAAAACATAAGAAAAAGAAGAATAAAAATGCCCCAGAGGGACCTCGAGGCAGAAAAAAGCATCCAGCATTGGTCACCATTACTGTCTTGCTCCTCCACCCTCCAGTAGAAAGAGAGAGAGAAGGACCTGGAGGCAGAACAAAGCATCCAGCATTGGCCACCATTCCTGTCTTGGCCCTGTATCCTCTGGGAGAGAGGAGAGGATAGAGCCTTGAACCCATAGCCACCAGGAGAGGGAGACACCCCATCTGTACCCATTGGAAGAAGAGATGGGAAGACAACAGTATAAGAAAACATTCAACAACAGAAGGACTTACATGACACCACCAGAGTCTAGGGATTTTACACCAGCAAGACCTGAACATCCCAACGCAGATGAAGCAAAAGACAATGACCTTAAAAACAACTTCATGAAAATAATAGAGGCCCTCAAAGAGGATATGAGAAAATCCCTTAAAGAAATAGAAGAAAAAATCTAAAAAAATTACAAGAAATCAACAAATCTCTTAAGGAAAGCCAAGAAAAAACAATCAGATGAAGCAAACAATTCAAACAGTCAAGACCTGAAAGCTTAAATAGAGACAATAAAGAAAATACAAACTGAGGGAATACTGGAAATAGAAAAGCTGGATAAATGATCAGAAACTACAGATGCTAGCATAACCAACAGAATACAAAATATGGAAGAGAGAATCTCAGGCGCTGAAGATAAACTAGAGGAAATAGATTCATCAACCAAAGAAAATCTTAAATCCAACAAATTCTTAACAAAAAATACCCAGGAAATATGGGACAGCGTGAAGTGACCAAACCTAAGAATAATAGGTATAGAAGAAGGCAAAGAAGCCCAGCTCAAAGGTGCAGAAAACATATTCAACAAAATCATAGAAGAAAACTTTCCCAACCTGAAGAAGGGCATGCCAATGAAAGTACAAGAAATTTACCGAACACCCAATACAGTGGACCACAAAAAGTCCCCTCACCACATAATAATAAAAACACCAAACATACAGAATAAAGAAAGAATATTAAGAGCAGCTAAGGAAAAAGGCCAAGTAACATATAAAGGCAGACCTATCAGAATTGCACCTGACTTCTCCATGGAACCTCTGAAAGCCAGAAGGTCCTGGATAGATATTCTACAAACAATAAGAGACCACAAATGCCAGCCCAGACTACTATACCCAGCAAAGTTTTCAATCACTATAGATAGAGAAAACAAGATATTCCATGACAAAACCAGATTTAAACAGTAGGAATCCACTAATCCAGCCCTACAGAAAGTTCTGGAAGGAAGACTCCAACCCAAGGAAGTTAACTACACTCACAAAAACATAGGCAATAGATAATTCCACTTTACCAAAACCCAGAAAAAGGGAAAAAACTCACACACAATACCACCACCAGCAACAAATCCAAAACATAATCAACAATCAATGGTCATTAATATCCCTCAATATCAATGGTCTTAACTCACCTATAAAAAGACACAGGCTAGCAGAATGGATAAGAAGGAATCCATCCTTCTGCTGCATACAAGAAACACACCTCAACTTCAAAGATAGATGTTACCTCAGAGTTTAGGGTTGGGAAAATATATTCCAATCAAATGGCCCTAAGAAGCAAGCTGGTGTAGCTATCCTAATATCTAACAAATTAGACTTCAAACTAAAATTAATCAAAAGAGATGAAGAAGGTCATTTTATATTCATCACAGGAAAAATCCATCAAGATGAAGTCTCAGTTCTGAACATCTATGCCCCCAATACAAAGGAATCCACATTTGTAAAAAAAAAAATACTAAAACTCAAATCACACATAAAACCTCACACACTTATAGTGGGAAATTTCAACACCCCACTCTCACCACTAGACAGGACCAACAGACAGAAAATTAACAAAGAAACAAAAGAACTAATAGAACATGTGACCCTATTCCACACAATAGAAGCAGAAAGATCATTAACAAACTCTTTTTACAAGGCTACAATTAACTTGGTACCCAAACCACACAAAGACACAACTAAGAAAGAGAACTACAGACCAATCTCCCTCATGAACATTGATGCAAAAATACTCAATAAAAGAATGGTAAATCGAATCCAAGAACATATCAGAAAAATCATCCATCATGATCAAGTAGGCTTCATCCCTGGGATGCAGGTTTGGTTCAACATAGGAAAATCCATCAATGTAATCCACCACATAAACAAACTGAAAAAGAAAAACTACATGATAATCTCATTAGATGCTGAAAAAGCATTTGACACAATCCAACACCACTTCATGATAAAGGTTCTGGAGAGATCAGGGATAACAAGAACATACCTAAACATCAATATACAGCAAACTAACAGCCAACATCAAACTAAATGGAGAGAAACTCAATGCAATTCCTCTAAAATCAGGAACAAGACAAGGCTGTCCACTCTCTCCATACCTCTTCAATATTGTCCTTGAAATTCTAGCTAGAGCAATAAGACAACAAAAGGAGATCAAGGGGATACAAATTGGAAAGGAAGAAGTCAAACTTTAACTATTTGCATATGATATGATAGTTTGCATAAGTGACCCGAAAAAAAAAAAAACTTTATCAGGGAACACCTTCAGCAAAGTTACAGGATGCAAGATTAACTCAGCTATGGAGGTGGCTTGTTGGGTTTTCTGCAGCTGGTTGGGTTTCTTGCATCTCAATAGAGTCCCACTGATGGGCTGCGTATACAGAAATGTGGGGAAGTCAGAAAGTGCGTCAGATCACATGTGTCAGATGGCACTTATGGCTATGGTGATCAGAGATAACCACCTTAACAAGGATTGATGAACACACCTAGCCCTGGTTCACAATATGGCAGAGTGCATTGTTGGAGACACAGCACTAGCAGATAACACCCCAAAGAAGAAAACCATCAGTGAGAAGAGAAGGCTATGAAGCGGATAACTCAGCTGCTGCCAGAGGACCCCAGGAAGGAGCTATATGAACTCTAGGAAGGGTATGAGACCCAAACTAGTACAGAAGCCAGATTTGTGAAACAGCTGGACCAGTGTGAAATAATCCTTCAGGCATCAGAATATGAAGATATGGAGAATAAACCCAGGATGCCTCAAGACTTCTCTGATTCCACAGCAGGAAAATTCAGTCACCCTGAGATAGTCCAGCTTGTTTGTGAACTAGAGGCAGAGAGAAATGCCAACATTGCCATAGCCTCTGCAGAGCCAGGCTCCTGAGCATGTGCCTTGCTGTCTTACTGTATTAATTTCTTCTCTGCTTCATGGGAATGTGTTTTCTACTGTTGGTCTGAGGATTTCCCAAGATGAGAGTTTATTTTTCACTGTCCGTACTTGAACAAGAAAATGTGCTATAATCTAGGCCCTAAAAGAAGTCACCAAATCAGAAGTGGTCAGGAAGATGCCATGGATGAAGCCTCGAGAGGAGAATGCTGATTAAATAAATGTGAAACACTCCAAAAAAGAAACACTAAGCTGGAGGCCATAATATATATGCCAAAGGAATTATAGGGTAAAAAGAGAAAAATAGAAATAAAATAAAGAAATAAGAAAATCATGTCTAGATATTGTCCACTAAAGAACTGAAATCAGATTCTCTAGCATATATTTGCACAATCACATTCTTAAAAGCACTATGTATAATAGCCAAGTGGTAGAAAAAATCCAAATATCATTGGACAAATCAATACAAAAATATTGTGCATATACACAATGGAATATTATTCTGAATTTTAGAAGAAAAATATTCTGTCACATATTACAACAGAATGAACCCTGAAGACATCATGATAGGTGAAGTAAGACATTCACAAGAAGCCAATGAGTATGTAATTTTATCTACATGAGGAATATAAAGTAGGAAAATTCATAGAAATACTTAAAAAATAAAAGCTTTTCCTGGGTGATAAAAAATGGAGGAAATGGGGGTGGTTTGGAAGATAGTTTCAATTTTCCAAGATAAAAGAGTACTAGAGATATGCTCAAATACAATGAGGTCATACTTAACACTACCCAACTGTATACTTAAAATTGATGAAGTTACTAATTTCTTCCACAAATAAAAAATAAATAAAAGAACTAGTCTCTTTCAGCCAGTCATGGTGTTGCACACCTGCAATGCCAGCACTTGGGGTATCTGGTAAATGCAAGGTTAGCCCAGACTATGAGTCCTTGTCTCAAAAATAGAATAAAGGAAAGAGAAAAGAAAAACAAAATAGCAACCAAACGACAAAACAAAAAAATAGCAAAACAGACAAACAAAAGACACAACCTTATAAAGCTGGCGCTAGTGAGAAAACTCATTAAGAGTCTGCAGTGTGAGCATGAGGAACTTAGTTTGAAGCCCAGAATTTGAGAAAAAGCCTGTAATCTCGGCATTGTAGAGGCAGAATCAGGAAGATCCCTAGAAGTGGGTGGCAAACTATTGTAGCTGAATTAACTGGCTCAAATTCAATTCAAAAGACCCCGTTTCAAAAAATGAAGTGGCAATAGATTGAGGAAGGCACCCAGCATTGATCTATGGCCTACACATGCGCACATGCAACTGCACACACCTAAAACCCATAAGATAGTACTTCATGTTTACAAGAGAAAACTGCACTCAGTCTACATGTACCTTATAAACACTTCCCCATTTTTTCTTTTCTTCTTTTTTTCTTTCTTCTCTTAGATTTTATTGGTGGGCAGGGGATTGCTGCAAGGACAGAGGGTAGATATGCAGGGTCGGGAAATGAATGGGACCAAGACACATGATGTGAAAGACACAAAGAATAAATAAAAAGAAAGTTAAAATGATAGCATACCTAAATTTTAAGCATCATGCCAACCTTTAAAGAGACTAATGAAATTTGCTGCAATGCAAATGGGCTGATGACTCACTTTCTTCCTAAAGACCGATGTAGGTACAGTGCTGGAAAGGCCAGAAAAGTTGCTGTAAGAGCTACCAGGGAGGCCAGATCATAAATGAAAGAAGAGTGTGGGTAAACACGGGAGAGCAGAATATAGGAATGACAGGAAATCCACAGCCTATTTGAGGAAGAAGACGGAAGACAGACACTGATAAATTTTTGTTTACCGTTTCCCGGCTGGAACAGTGTAGTGCATAGCAGTGAGTTCGTTCATCCAGTGTTTCGAAAGTCAGTGGCTCTTATCTCTTTGTCCAAAGGAAGTTGAGGAAAGATGTCCATTGCCCTTCTCGATGCTCCAGTCTAACTCACAAAGCTTCTAAAATGCCAGTGGCATTGTTTCCTCATCTGAACAGCTAAAAAGATAGGGCACTTTGTGTCCCTTGGGCTTTTATTTTGCTTAATCAGTAGGCATGAAACAGCCAAATTTTAGTCTGTAGGGCCCCAACTAAGTTAGTCTCAACTTTCTCATGGGAATTTGAGGAAAGAATTCGGCGAGAGGTAATGTGGAGGATGACTGGGAGCTACAGTTAACGCCAAGTTAGTTCTCAGTCCCACCAAAGCAGTGCCCTTCTATTAAATGCTCTGAAGTCCACTCCAGATCTTTCAGAGCAATGGCAGGATGATGGCTGGTGTTAAATTAAGATTTTAAATGTCCACGGCATTTTGAAAACCCATTACTATATGTGATTGCTTTGTTTAAAACATCACCAATGTTCTTTTAGCTTCACAAAACTAGCCTTGCTTTATCAGTGAGTACTTGGGGGAAAAGTTCAGACAGATCTTTCTCCTTCCAGGTGTTAGCCTGGCTAAATGGAGTTCTTCCTGTTGCTAACAAGCTCACTTCCTTCCTTCCAAAAGGAAGAGGTGAGGTGGCCTTCTTGCTCTTGGTCTCTGGGGTATAAGGAGAGAGCCATTCCAGTAGACATCTGATACACACTTTGCTGCTGTCATGCTATGTGTTTATTTGAACTGACTTGCCTTTGTTTCATGTCCAAGCCAGTGCTAAATAGAGCGAGAAAGCTGATACACACTGCTCAAGTTTATCATGTTGCAGGGAGAAACCATGAACTTCAGGACTGTTGTGCCCAGTTGAGAAATTTCAAACATGACATCTATTGTAGTATTCTAGCTGATTTTTTGAATCTATTGTCATTTGAAGGTATTTATGGAAATATTACAATACAAAGACATTCTGTGCATGTCGGATGGGATCTGAATAGGACAGAAATGAAATAATACTGGCAATAAGTTAGTTATTGTTGAAGGTTGGTGGTGGACGCATGAAGATACCTTTGTTTCCATCTGGCCATGTGTAACAACAACAAAGGCTAAAATAAAATATAACAGACAATGAAGCTTAAGTCAGACTATCTTAAACATGAATCCCCACTCTACTGCCCAGCCATGTGTTGACTCAGACAAATTGCCTCTTTGAGCTTAAAATCATGCTACTGTTAAGACTGGATAGAATGAGAAAACAGGAAAGACTGGCCATAGACACTGTAACATAGTAAACAGTCAAGAAAGTTAGCTCTTCCTATGGTCTCTGTCCAGTATTCAGAACCTCACAATAGCTATAGATAATAAAGAGTTCATGCTGTGAGAAATTCTTACCAGTAAAGTCAAATCATTTTCCAATATGAAAGATGCTTATTGTTTTTCAGATGTGAAGCACAGCTGGGAAAGAGGGGCTGTGATAGACAAAGAAGTGAAAATAACAGAAAAGAATCAGGAAAGCAATCCTGAGAAATAAGGATGTGTTGCTTTACAGCTCTAAGCCTTTTTATTGTTCGTTCGTTCGTTTGTTTTTTGAGACAGGGTTTCTCTGTGTAACAGTCTTGGCTGTAGACCAGGCTGGCATTGAACTCACAGGGGTCTGTCTGCCCTGCCTTCTGAGTGCTTCAATTAAAGGTGTGCGCCACCACTGGCTGGCAGCTCTGAATCTTCTCAAAACACCTTAGAGAATCAGTGCAGCATCTGATATTTCCTTCATATCGGCTTCTCCCCTTTCCTCTGTCTTACATAGGTCTACAGACCTCTGTAATACATACAGGGAGAATGTGAATCACTTTTCTTCAAGATTGTGGCCCCTGGAGGTCAACCATACTCCAAGAATATATGGACAGCACAAATTGGAATTAATGGTTTTTTTTTTTTTAATAAAGGAAGAAGACAGAAATTTGCGTAAGTAGACAAGAGAGGGTGCACCTGGGAAGAGTTGGCAGAATGGGGTGAGCATGATCAAATACACAACTCACAAAGAAATTATTTTAAAAATACACCAAATATATATTTAAAACCTTAATTTACTTTTCTTAACAAACATTCAACAGATGCCTATATTTCCCAGTAATCTATTGACACTAAACTTATGTTCTCTCTACTGAAGCTCCATTTTCACAGCAACTTTGTAGCAACTAACAGGATGGAAGGACAATCAAAGGAGTCCCATGTAACATTTTCTCTTTCTGTACCTCACTGATGTCTCCAAGGCTCCTTCTCAGAATTATATATTCATCTTGCTTCAAGAGTGGTGCAGACTGTTCCATTGCCTTCCGGGTTCTTTTCAGAATCTTGAGAGACACACAGAAGCAAAGTGGTTTTGTTGTCAGGCCATCCCTGCTACTGCAAGCCACATGGCCCGTGAAGAGGAGAAAGCTCCAGAACAAAGAAGCTCTTCATGCTTAGCTCCATTCTGAAGCACACACATCACATGGGGGTCCAGTGTGAGGAAACATCGTGAAGCACAATAATAAGTGAGAAGGGGCTCGAGGCAGGACCTTGGCCTCTTCTGAGCCATTACAGGCTTCCTTAGCCCAGCCAAATTACCTGCTTCTCAATAAGATCTTTATCTGCCCTTCTATTCTCGTCCAAAGTGTTGTCATTTCCTTTCTGGTGACACTAGGGGCTGCCTCCAGGCACTATGACAGCACTGGCCCCTAGTGTAACCTCCACCTCTCCCAAATGAACTATATCTTAGAATTCCCATTGTTTGACTTTTTTTTCTTCATAGAACGGAGAACGAACGAACACTTCCCAGCCACAATTCACATCCCTCCACCACTCAAACATCATTGCTCAGTGAAAGCAACCGTGTGTGCTCTGTGCTCCCATAGCACCTTCTCCCTGGTCATGGATTTCATCACCAGGCAATAAATAGGAACCTCTAGGCAAGTCAAAATAATGCCAGGCAGAAGAAATATGTATTCTTTCTTTTTGAATTGGTGAATGTTTAAGGCACCGTATGGCCGTTCTTTAAATTATATTTATCCTATAACAATTCATTATATGCATATAATGCTATATGATCTACACGAGGAAAGGAGCTTCACTGTAGAGGGTGCTGCCCACCCAATGTCAGTTCTCCCAGGCCTCTTTATGTGACAAGCTGAAATTAACTATGCCGCCTCGTCTTTCCTGCAGAGAGGTAGACAATGACACACAAGCAGGTATCATGACATGAGGTTTCTGGGAAAACCTACTTTGCCTTTTTGACTCTTTCTACTTTCCACCGCATGGTATTTGAATACGATGCTTAAAGTTCCAGCAGACATCTTGGGGCCATGAGGGAAAGGTCAAGAGAATTACAAACAGCCCTGGCATTCTTGAACTGCTAAACCAACAGAAGCAACCGCCTACCGTTGGACTCCTCATTACACGGGACGAATAAACACTCATGTGTTTCAGCTACTGTAATCAAATTTCTTTCACTCACAGACTAAAACATTCCCGAATAGATCCATTCCAACAACTTCTGTTCTGTCCTTCTTAGTTGTCTATTCATTCCTAGAATGTTTCCCTACCTACCCACGACCCTTTCCTTTACACCTCTGCCATGGGAGACCTAATTAAAATTACAAGCAGTGTGGAATCATATTTTATTTTATTAACTCCCAATCCTGATGGGATATTTGGTTCGGTTTGGTCTCTTGTTTTGTTTTGTTTTAGGCAGGGTCAGCCTTGACTGACTTGGAACTCACTATGTAGCTCAGACTGGCCCTGAATTCACAGAGATCTACATGCTCCTGCATAGGGAGGGCTGGGATTAAAGGCATACACCACCAAGCCAATAAAAATAGACTATTTTACCCTTATGACTGAAGGCAGGGGTGTAATGAGTTCACTAGTCATAAGATAAATGATAAGTGGATGTTTTATTGGGGAACAACTTACACAGATAATAATAAAGAACCGCTGCAGCCTTTCTCTGCCATTCCAATCAGATCCACAACCAGCAAGAGGGAGGGAGAGAGAGAGAGAGAGAGAGAGAGAGAGAGAGAGAGAGAGAGAGAGACCGCCCAATGCTTCCCTCCTTCTGGTTCCTTGCTCACCTGAAGCCACGCCCATAGGGGTGTATCCACTAACACAAATACACTGGCAAGGATAGATGCCACTACAAATGACTATCTAATGTACCTTCATATCTGTTGTTATATGTGTGTGTGTCTGCCTTGTGTGGTAAGTATCATTATTCTTATTTATGGTCCATATTTCTTTGTATTATCTGCAGTAAACAGCAGAGACATATATAACAGACACTTAACAAATCATTGCATAATTAAATATAAATAAAAAGCTTCAATGTGAACATGTTCTCTTTATACACACAAATATAGGCACACTAAGAATGGCACCCATGGAATAGTAGTTTCTAAATTGAAAATAGGTACAATGTAAACAAAAAAAAATACCGGATAAAATGTGCTTTCAAATGATAGCTTACTGAGCTGATTTAGACGATAATGTTATCCATTTGACAATGGAAGATTCACTTCTCTCCCATTTTAATATTGATCACTCATTACAACATTTACTTATGAATGTCCCCATTATGAAGCACATACTTCTAGAAACAGGGTTTAATCAAGAGGAATGAGGAGTTGAGTTGAGAATGATAGGACAAGAGCTAAACTATAGAAGCTATGAAAAAGCCTGGTGAACAGGATGAGATACTAAACTAAATTGAGCACAAGGATAATGGAAAGGAGAAAAACATCCTGTCATATTTAGCCTAGACTCTCAGAGTATATATATATATATATATATATATATATATATATATGTGTGTGTGTGTGTGTGTGTGTGTGAAATATATATATATATATATATATATATATATATATATGGGTCTGTTATTCACACTCATGCTGAGATTTTATTTGCTGTCCCCCTGAACTAATCCACAGTAAGAAATAGCTGTCAGTCTCTATATAAAGACAGAAATATGAATGAGTACTAATTCTAAACCAACAATATCAATGGACTAAACTGCAGAGGACAGGTCCTTAGAAAGGAAACCCCATTCATTCTCTGTGATGACAGAGCACTTGGCTCATATCTATTGTAGCTTTAGTCGATTGGATTGGGATCCTTCATTTGCATCTCCATCATAATTTTGAGTACAAAGTTAGAATATCATTCACCATTCCATCTACCTGGTACTCTGCCTGGCACATAGCAGACTCTCTGTGAATGGTTCCTGATTCAAAGTCTACAACTATTGATCATGACCACAAGGATGTAGTTCCACGATGGAGCCCTTGCCTAGACTGCATGGAAACCTGTGGTCCTTCCTGAGCATAGCAGAAATAGTTTAAAATTTTTCATTTTCAGTAACAATGACCTACTGGAAACATACTCTCTCTTTGCTTTCATGCCATTAGGTTTTCTTACATCTCCTTTTCCTTCCTAATAAGTGATTTTTCAGTTGTTGTGTTTGTTCCAAAGGCCCTTCCCTGCAACCACCTTTCATATTTTTATTCCTTAAGTATTGTTCTTTGTTTCTTCTGATCTATATTAAATCTTAAGAAATTCTTTATCTCTTTGAACATCTTTAATTGAGCACTATTTTTCCTCTTGCTTTCAAAAACCTCCATTTGGAATTTTCTACACCCCTGCATTCCATCCTCAGTATCCCTCAAGTTACACATTCTCACCATCCTGTAATTCAACTCGTTTACTTGAAATATGCTATTCTTTCCTCTCCAGCTACCAAAGCCTTCATTTTCATTTAAAACACAGTTCAAATTTTACTCATCATTTCATAAAGCATCTCCAAAATAAGTCACTCTCTAATTCCTATTCCCATCAGCTTCCCTCTGTAGAATGTTGCATCATTTTTTGGGAGTCATTGAATGTTTCTTTCCCCTATCCCGCTCTAAGGCATTCAGCTATAGACAGTACATGTTCTGAATTTGGAATAAAGTCAATCATGTTTGAATCATAATCCAATCACTAGAAGTATGACTTTGGGTTTCACTTCTCTGAGTCTGTTTCTTCGTTTCCAATTCTGGAGCTTAAACCGCCACTAGCACCAGGCCTGGCAGAGAGTATCTTCTCAATTACTACTTGCTGCTGCTTTTAAAGGCATATGGTTTTTCATCTTTATATCTCTTCCTCCGATACTGCACTGACACACCCCCACCCATTCTTGCCATCCCAATGCCTTTTACAGAGTACAAAGTCACAAAATTCTTCAGGAATGAATGCCCAAACATCACACAGTTTTTATATGAAACATTCAATTCAGTCGGGGTAAAGACAGTTCTCATTTTGTATGAAACACCAACAGATGAATGCTTTGGGGCTGTCCCAACAAGATGTATCAATGGAACATCCTGTCTGAGAACCAAAGAGCAAGCCTTTTCAGTATTGTCTGGACAAGCTGGCATTACTAGAAATGGTGAAAGAGCAAGAGGAGGGCTCATATCCTAAGGAAGTGTTTGGAGCTAAATGTGAAGTGTAGGCTGAGAAAATGACCCTTCTCATTGAAAAGCAAAGGCTGTTAGTGAATGTGGGCTTATGCACAGCCAGGCCCATATGTGCAACGGGGGCCAGGGTTTTGCAAAATCTTTTTCCTGGACTGTGGTGAATTTTAAATCAACCCCTCTCAGCATTTTGCTCTCTATAGACACAGCACATTTTTCCCCTCTAAATCCTTACTCTCAGCATGCCCACTAACCCACATTCCTGATAAAAACTAATGAAACCAAGTGAATTATTTGGGGTTAGATATGAAGTTGGTCAGTCTCATATTTCATGGGGTAGCATGAAAAATGCTAATTTTCACTCTGTACTTGCTACTTTATAGATTCCTTATAAATGCCTATATTCCAAAGTTATCACTGTCACTCAAAGAATATAAATTCTTTGGTCTGTTTTAAAGAGAGACACTGTATTTTGTAGCATATCTGTTCTAATGTTATTAGCAAGGTTTCCATTAGATGAAAGGTCTCATATTAAACAATCCTCTTGAGTGATGGAAATCTGTGACAGTGCTCAAGCAATTCTGTATGTATTTCTGAGTTAATCATTTCTGTGAGTTTGAAGAGGATGTAGAGTTTTGCTCCATTGGGATTGTTAGACTTTACCACTAAGTGATGATAAAAATGGAGCCTTTTTTAGTCTCACACTACAAGCAATTCCATGCTATTCCTGAGATCCAATTATGTCTGAGTTGAGATACAGAGCCACTCTCCATGATACATGTCACAGGATCTTCTCCAGCTCTCCCCACTTGCATAAGAAAATCAATGAAAAGACTTTGTTCTTGAAACCAAAGGTTATTCGTGGTTGCCTGGCTGGTCTTTGTTTGCATGTGCAACTCGTGATTCTTCACCTGTCCCTCCTATTAGACAAATCAATAGACTGAGATATAGTCAACATTATTCCATGACAAATTTTCTTTCATGGTATCTACTTTCCTTCTCCAAAATCCATCTGGTTCTCAGCTAGCTGTCAAGTAAAAGAAAGACTCCAGAAAATACAAAAATAACCATCTGAATAGTGAAAACAGGCTTTCTATACATAGTATCCCGTGGGTAAGAATTCTGAGGTTGAGGTGTTACCTGTCTCTGTTAAACAAATAAAAAACAAACAAACAAACAAACAAACAAAAACACTTCAGTAAAAACTACTTCTCAGCACTCAAAGAAATGTTTGTGGTTTTGGGTTTCTTTATGGCAGAACCTCAAGAAAATAGTTTGTGGATGGCGTTGTGAGTTGGAAGGATCATCTCAGTGTTGTCATGTATTGGGGGGAGGGAGACAAGCAGAATCTCTAGCTCCTGTACCAACTCAGACCTTACCGACTCTGTCAGGCAGAGTGGAAGACTTTGTTTCTTGCCATATGTTATTGAAGAGGCTGGAGGAGACAATGGCCTGTCTCCTGCTGTGTTCTTGTTCACCAACTGTGGTGTGGGCAGACAGCGATGCATGTCAAACGGGAAGTGTTTGTTGTGGAATAATCTTTTTGTACACTGTGAAGCTCTGTCTTGCCAAGGCAACTTCTTATTGGTTTAATAAAAAGCTAAATGGCCATTAGCTAGGCAGGGGCTATAAGCTGGACAACCAGACACAGAGGATGCTGGGAAGAAGAAAGGCAGAGAAGCCAGACAAACTTGGAATGAGTCGGACACTCAAAATGGGATAGAGGTAAAAGCCACATGGTAGAACATAGATCAATGGAAGTATACGTTAATTTAGGTTATAAGAGCTAGTTAGGAAAAAGCCTAAGCTATGGGCCGAGCTTTCATAATTAATAAAGCTCCATGTCATGATCTGGGAGCTGGCAGGAAAGACAGAACAATCTGCCTGCATGTGTTTCATTACTAAACCGGTATTAGAAACCTGAAGTGGTTTACCTGACTATAACAGATTGCCACAAAGGATTGGACAACCCAAATAAACAGATGTGAACTTTTGGCAGCAGCCAAATGGCAGACAATTGTATAGGTCAATAAATAAAAGCAACAGAAGTGGCAAGTCTCTCATCTTTAGCAAGTCTGGAAGGCTGGAAGCAGTTGAAGTAACAAATTCCCGTAGTAAAAAACATGGAGACTGAGGCATGAATGAGTGCCCCTGCTTCCTACCATTCATGGAGTCCCAGAGACTGGCATGAGGAAACCACCTACCCTGGGGCAGAAACCTCTGGAAACAGGACTGAAGTCATAGGACACTTCCCTCGAATTGGACCTCCAGCAGTCTTCCTTCTCTCTTCTCCATTGAGATCTCTCTGTGGTTCACTGCAGTCCATGAGCATCTGGACTTATGGAGTGCCAACTGAAACCTGGTTGCTGAATATGGTTATGCAAATAGAGCAACCATTAGGACCAATTAGGGAAGTGCTGTCAAAAGTTAGTTGACCAATCTAGGCCCTCTGAATGTGGACAAAAATTATGTGGCTTGGTCTGTTGGAGGGTGAGGCCCTGGCAGTGGGACCTGGACTTCTCCCCATTGTACGAGCTGGGTTTTTGGAGCCTATTCCCTATGGTAGGATACCTTGCTCAGCCTTGATGGAGGGGGTGGGGCTTGGTCCTGCTTCAACCTGGTATGCCAGACTTTGTTGACTCTCCTAGGAAGGCCTTACACCCTTTGAGGAGTGGATGGAGGGTAGGAGGGGGTGAAGGATGGAAGAAGATAAGGGAGGGAGAACTTGTGTTGGTATGTAAAATGCAAAAAAAATAATTTAAAAGTTAGTTGCAATCACTATGGCCGTCTTGAAGGCCTGGATTCTTGCTTCCTTAGCTTGGTCAGAGCTCTAGCTGGCAAAAGCTAAGCTTTTCATTCAGTTAGGGGTTGTTCATTCTATAGCCCCTTTGCCCTCAGGACTTGAGTTCTGTGCCCAACAGAAAGTCTCACAGGGACAGAAAGCTCTGTTGAGAGAGAGCAGGGGCTTCTACCTCTATCATTACGACCTGAACAAAGCAATATGTTCTTTTTTTGTTAGTTTGTTTTTGAAAGGATGGGGGTTTTGGAGACTTGTTTTTCTTGGTACAGTTCCACTGGACTGTTACTGAAGAGATGGAATGTGAGTCCTGTACAAACCTAACCTCATACTCTCATGTACACTATGTATGAATAATGAACCATACAAATTAGTCTTGAAAAAGGCCGCACATTTCATGCTGCTAGATGGCAGACCCAATTTCTAATTTGACTTTCATTCCCCCTCTTGAAGTTGGCAAGATTTTTTGTTTACACACACACACACACACACACACACACACACACACACACACACACACACTCACACACTTTCTCATGCAGTACCCATTCTCTTATTGGTACTCTCAACCCCAACTACATAATTTGCTTGAAACCTTGGTTTGAAACTCCTATCCCTAAAAACACCTTTACTCTAGGCATTAGGCTTGCCCCTAGTAATGACCTGGTATGAAAATGTTCTTACTGGCAGGTGTGGAGTTGCAAGCCTGTAATCTTAGCACTCAAAGACAGTAAGATCAAAAGTTTGAGGGCAGCCTGTGCTACATACTGAAGCCTGTCTCGGAAAAAAATTGCAGGCAAGTTAATGTGCCACCGTAGGCAGCCTTTCATTTTGTGGAACAGACACAAATATACGGAGAGGAGAGTGTTTCCAAACAGCTGAATTAGGGCAGCTTAGCAGCAGAAAATTCTTGAAAAACATAATAGTTGCTGTTTTCTGTTCCTTCATTTTTTTTTCCTATTTCTCTTAAGGAACATCGTCGGACTTCAATGGTGCCTTTTGGATAGTATAACATGATGGGGTAATACAGAAAAACTTTGTAGGGAGTGGAGAAAGTCCTGAGTGAATATGTGTTGTTGACATGGACAAGGCCATGTCATGGACCCTAGACTCTGACCCAGAGGACAACAGCAAAATCTTCCCTTTTGGTCCATGTGAGATGTAGATATTGTGTGCAAAAAATGTTCATCATAGCTTTCTCTACCATCCCCCAGATGTTTACAGCTTGAAGACTGCTCCCCTATAGAGACTGCTCCAACTGAGATCAGCTAAACCTGTCTCCTTGATCTGGTCATATAACATAAACCCTGCCTCCTTGGTGACCTATATATAATTGCCCACCTCTTTATGCATAATCTCACCTCTCTGTTCAATGCTATATAATAAATACTCTGAGACCCTAAATTTCTCCAGCAGAGAATTCAGACTGCCTCATCCCATCTTTCTCTCCATGTCCATCTGTTTTTCATTTCTTACTTCCTGGTCACCCTGGAGCCATTCAGGACATGGAAAGACCTACTTAGGATCTTCAGTCATAGAACCTAGACTACTTAGTAAGTCCACCTCCTTAGAAGTCCACCTGTATTTGCAAGGAAGAAAAGGGTAGCATCACATTTACCTCAATACATTAATGGCACCATTTTAAACAGAATGCTGTGACCTGTGCAGTTCATTTCTCACAGACCTAGAGCCAGGGGAGTCAAATACAAAGGGCTGGGTGAGGGGATGGGCCCAGGTTCATAGATAGAAGCTCTTCCTATGCCCTCACATGTTAGTAGTGGCAAAGCAACATTCTAGAACCTTCTTTATAAAGACACTGATCTCATTCTCAAGTCCTCCGTCTTCAGAACACAATCATCTCCCAGAGGCCCCGCTCTCCTAACACTAGCTCAAGCAACAGTTAGTTCATCTCAGAAATGAACCGATGACAGCTCAAAGATCCTATTCCACTTAAACCTAGCTTATTTATTGGGATTACTCCCAAGAGCATGAGCAACCCAAGGGCAACTGCACCACCAAAAAGCCTATTGCAGCCTGGGTGACAACTGGGGAAAGCCACATAATCCTGATGCAGGCAGTTCTGCCAAGGGACCCCTTGCTATCAATTGTTCAATATTTTTTGATGTTTTTATTTTCTCCATTTTTTATTTAAATTAGAAACAATATTGTTTTACATGCCAATCCCAGTTCCCTCTCCCTCCCCTACTCCCCTGTCCCCCCACTGACACCCTACCTATCCCATACCATTTCTGCTCCTCAGGGAGGGTGAGGCCTTCCATGGGGGGGGTCTTCAGCCTCTGTCATATCCTTGGGATAGGGCCTAGGCCCTCCCCTGTGTGTCTAGGCTCAGGGAGTATCCCTCTATGTGGGATGGGCTTCCAAAGTTCATTCCTATGCTAGGAATAAGTACTGATGTACTACAAGACATCCCATAGATTTCCAAGGCCTCCTCACTGACTCCCACGTTCATGGGGTCTGGATCAGTCCCATGCTGGTTTCCCAGCTATCAGTCTGGGGACCAAGAGCTCCCCCTTGTTCAGGTCAGCTGTTTCTGTGGGTTTCACCAGCCTGGCCTGGACCCCTTTGCTCATCACTCCTCCTTCTCTGCAACTGGATTCCAGTTCAGTTCAGGGTTTAGCTGTGGCTGTCTGCTTCTACTTCCACCAGCTGCTGGATGAGTTAGTCATCAATCTCATTATCAGGGGAGGGCATTTAAGGCAGCCTCTCCACTGCTGCTTGGATTGTTAGTTGGGGTCATCTTTGTAGATCTCTGGACATTTCCCTAGTGCCTGATTTCTCTTTAAACCTATCCTGGCTCCCTCTCTGATGGTGTCTCTTATTTTGCTCTCCTCTGTTCTCCCCCACTATACAATCTTCCTGCTCCCTCATGTCCTCCTCACCGATCCTCTTCTCCCCTTCTCATTCTCCTAGTTCCCTTGCCCTTCCCCCATGCTCCCAATCTTCTCAGGAGATCTTGTTCCTTTCCCCTTCTCCGGGGGACCATGTATGTCTCTCTTAGAGTCCTCCTTGTTTCCTAGCTTTTCTGGTGGTGTGGATTGTAAGATGACAATCCTTTCTTCTATGTGTGAAATCCACATATGAGTGAGTGCATACCATGTTTGTTTTTTTGTGACTGGGTTACCTCGCTCAGAATGGTTTCTAGTTCCATCCATTTGCCTGCGCATTTCAAGATTCCATTGTTTTTGTTGTTTTTTTCCCATGGAGTAGTACTCCATTGTGGAAATGTTCCACACTTTCTCTATCCATTCTTCAGTTGAGGGGCGTCTAGGTTGCTTCTCAGTTCTGGCTATTACAAAAAATGCTGTTGTGAACATGGTTGAACATATGCCCTTGTTGTATGGACGTGCATTATTTGGGTATATGCCCAAGAGAGGAATGGCTGGATCTTGCAGTAAACTGATTCCTATTTTCCTGAGGAACCGCCATACTGATTTCTAAAGGTGCTGTAGGAGTTTGGCACTCCCACCAGCAGTGGAGGAGTGTTCCTCTTTCTCCACTTCCTCTCCAGCATAAACTGTCATTGGTGTTTTTGATTTTAGCCATTCTGACAGGAGTAAGATGGTATCTCAGAGTTGTTTTGATTTGCATTTCCCTGATGGCTAAGGATGTTGAACACTTTCTTATGTGTCTTTCAGCCATTTTAGATTCCTCCATTGAGAATTGTCTATTTAGTTCTGTACCCCACTTTTTAATTGGATTATTTGGTGTTCTGGAAACTAGCTTCGTGAGTTCTTTGTAAATTTTGGAGATCAGCCTTCTGTCAGATATGCGGTTGGTGAATATCTTTTCCCATTCTGTGGGATGCAGTTTTGTCTTGTTGACTGTCTCCTTTGCCTTACAGAAACTTCTCAGTTTTGGGAGGTCCCATTTAAGATTAGGGAGAGGCCTTGTGAATTTTGTAACATTCATAGTTTGAAAGTCTCCTTACCTTCTCAAGCCTTCTAAATTTTTCCCTGAGTCTTACAGACTTCATCCCTTCCTGCAGGATGGAATGTTTCATTTAGGAGGAAACACCCACACAACAGCATGTCTGATGTGCCTGCATCATGTCTGCTTTTTACAGTGCAGTATTGCTCTGTTCTTTTCAGGTGGCAGGGGCAGTGATGAACCCTTTGTATACTTGTGTAGGAGAAATGCAGACTGTAATACGCTACCAATTGCATCTTTAGAACAATTAATTGTTAAGGAATATACAAATTTTGAAGAGACATGATGCTTTTGATTTTGAGAGGTACAAAGTGGTAATATCTAGAGAGTTGGTAAAAATTTAGGATCAGACAGATTGTTTGAGGATCTGCTTTGCTCCTTAGAAATAGCTGATGTGATCTTAAAAAATATCTCTGTTGTTAACGATGTGGGAGGGAGCCTTATAACACCGTTGCTGAATTATTATGGTGATTACAAGTTTACAAAGCAAGATTTCTCAACTTCATCTGTGCTGACATTTGCAAGCTTGCTCCTTTGTGTGGGGACCTGTTCTGTGCTTGGTTAATAATACCAATAAAGAAGCCTCCCTAGACTCGAACTACATCCATTCCTTCAAGGTGTAAAAAATGGGATTCAGTGCTACATGCGGTTAACATGCAGACAGCCCTGGGTTCAATTTATCCCAAAAAAGGCCAGGAAGTGGGGAGGTGTGGGCAAAGATGGCTTGGTGGGTAATATGCTTATTATGCAAGCATGGAAACCTGACTTCATTTCCTATGCACTCATGTGAAACAGCTGAGCTCAGTGACACTCATCCATAAGCCCATTGCTAGAGAATATATAGTAAGATCTCAGGTTCTTAATGCCCAGTCCTTCTAGCCAAAATAATAAGCTCTATATACAGTGAGAGACCCTGTCTCAAAAACAAGGTGGAGAGCAATGGAGGAAGATATGTGAATCAACCACTGACCTCCACATGTTCAAGGTTAGGATACTACACACACACACACACACACACACACACACACACACACACACACACACACACACAATCAGGACACTGCCAAAATCCCTTTAGGTTGGTGAGGATTGATCTTGTTGAGAAACACTAAATATAAAGTGACTGGGGTGGTAACTTCAAAGCAGTAGGTACCCACCCATCAGGAACTAGCCATTATAATGATATAGTGGCAAACCTGGAACTCCTTTACAGATGCTAAACATTAAGATGTATGTTTAATTTTAATTATAAATTTAATTTTGAATTTTTAGGAATATCCTCTCAAATTTTTTTTCAAGTTTGTTATGCTGAGGAAAATACCAGAAATTAACTTTTCCTGCCTGCCTACCACATTTGGGGGGTTCAACCTTAAAATTAACATGCACTAACTGAACGCATCATTTAGATTCTCAAAATTAGTTCTTAGCTGGGCACAGTGGCTTGTACCTATAATCTCAGGATTCAGGATTGTCAGGCAGGAACGTTGCCATGAGTTTGGGGCCAGCCTGAACTACACAGTGAAGCTTAGCCTCACCCCCACCCGCCAAAGCCCAGAGTATTAATTCCTTCAACAAGGTTTCCTAGATCTGAATCTATACAGTTATCCAAGCCAAAATACATCCCCCTTCAACTAATTAGCATGAACTGTGCATTCTCCCTCCTACACATTTACAAAATCCAAGTCCTCTGTCTCTTCGGGCACCACCTTCTTGCTCCTAAACTACTACAAAGACCTCATAACTCATCAACCAGATCCTTGCTTTGATCCTGTTCATATGCATTCAGAGAGAGCTTTCTAAAGCACAGACCTAATTAGATCACTTTCCTACTTAAAGGTCTCTATAGCTTCCCAAAGCTGCTTTGGATTGAATTCAAAGTGCTTGGTACAGCTCTGTTGAGTTCTTCATTAGCTAACCCCTACTAACTTCTTTACAATAGCTCTACAAAGGGTTTCAGTGAAATGGCTGCTTGTGTCAGTCCCTCTTCTGTGATGTTTCATGAGCCTGAGGTTGCAGGGGTTGTGTTTTAGATGTATCTATTGGGGATGGGCACCCCACAGTTAGTTGTTCCTCTGTATCTTGACTTTGACTAGCGTGGCTTTCTGTAATTGTCTCTGCCCCCAAAGAAGTTTTATTGATGAGGCATGTGAGCTACAATAAGGAAAGTATTTAGGGTGCAGTTAAAATTTATGCTGGTTTAGGAAAGTGGCAGTAGTAGGTTTTTTTCCTAGGGTCCATGACATCATCAGCCAGGAATAATAGCAAGAAAATATTTTGAATAACGGATTTAAATGTAACTTCTTTTACCAAAATGCCACATCTTTTCTTTCTGTATATTTTGTAGTCTAAGAATTGTTATTTTCTTGCTGGTATCCTAGTAATGTATACATCCAGCTCCATGAGATCCAAGACTCCCACTTGCTCATCCTTATGATCCAGTGCCTTCAACACACATGCTAGACACTTGGCAATTATTCCTGAACTGATGGGGCAGCATCTGCAAATTCCCCATCCACCCCCTCGACTTTATTCCCACTTGTGGTCTGTACAACTTTATTAGTCAGGCAGGCATCTGTCTTTGAGCAAAATCCAGCTAGACACACCCAGGTCTGGTGAGACACTCCCAGTTTCAATAGAAACAGCTTCTGGATGTCTGCCTAACTTCCTAAAGCCACCAGAACTTTCTCTGTTCAACATACACAGTCTTGCTTGTTATTTGATTCAAAGCCTGTATTTGTAACACATTATGTAAAAAAAAAAAAATCAGCTCAGGATTTGTTTTCACTGCTGTCCATGCAAAATATACTTGCTTTATTCCAATCAAATCCACCCCCCCTTGCAATTCAGATCCAGATTCTCACTTCATCCATGATGTCATCTTTATTTGACCCTACATTTATCTCTTCTATGTCTGAGTTCTTTTGCCAGAGATAATGTAATATATTGTGGCATTTCAAATTCTTCCAAGCATATGTCTTCTTTCCTTAGCAAGATCATTGGCTTTTTTGGTCAAGTATTATTTCTTAATATTCTTTGGTATAGGGCTGTCATTATTAAATTGGGAAATCAACACAGCTGCTTCATTCCTTAAAAGTAATTTCTTTCAGGTTAGAAAAAGATCCCCATAGATTACTCTTGCCTATAGGAGAATTCTATTAGGCTTAGCAGAAAAGCTAAGAATTGGCCAATATTCAAAATGAGAATTTTTTAAAATGGAGCCTTTATGATAATTAATCTGTTTACAATTAATCTAGCTAGATATCTTTTGATTGGTTAAAGTAATTGAACGAAATTCAATTAAAATGGTTAATTTTGTCACTTGTTATAAAACATGACTGAACAACATTGGAAGAAATCAAATTTGTTATCATAGTTATTTTGCCTTGTGTTCCGGACAGAATCATGTATCCCAGGCTAGCCTCAAACTTTTTTTCATGTTGCCCATGATGAACTTGAGTTTCCATTCTTGCTTCTATTTCCCTAGTACTGTGGTGATTAGAGATATGCACCACAACACCCGCTTTATGTGGTGTTAAGACTCAAACCCAGAGCTCCATGAATTCTAGGCAAGCACATTGCCAGCTGAGCTGCAGCCTCAGGCACTGTCATAGTATCTTTTTGTTAACTGGTGAAAGGTAAGGCCTATATTATATGCCTGGAGATTAAATCATTCTTGGACCAAAATCAATGACAATGGTATTTGGTCTCATATTGTACATTAAATCCATCAGCAATTTACAGGATTATCCAGTAACTAGGTGTTCTTTGACACAGATAAATGTGCTTAAGTTCTACATATTACACAAGGAGGAGCTGAAAGGAACAGTTGAACAAAGGGCACAGTGCACCTTAGGCTTTTGTGAATTGCATATTGTATATTCAAGTTGTGCAAGGAGGGGAAAAATCATTAAACATTTTTTTGTTCTAACGAATTAGTTTCCTCTGAAGCATTTTGACAATTTTCTGGTACAATGAAACTCGTTTAGATTTTCCAAGCATCATTTAAGCTCGGTATAATAAACCATACTATTAGTAAAGTTAGCAGGCAGATGAGATACAACACTGTCAGAATATCTAGTTTACTTTTCTGTAGCAACTCATTTGTATATTTTATGTTAATGAACAGTTGTGTTAATTCCTTGTACTTGGCTCTTGTCTTTTTGCCTGCTCCCCAGAACACTAAGTTTCTATGATCAGAGTTGTCTTGAAAGCCTTTAACCCTGATTGGTCATTAGCCAGACTGATGGATCATTCCAGTCATCAAATAATTACAGTCCAGCAATAGCTGGTTATACAAGTATTTGACTAGAAATATCCTTGTGACTTACAAAATCTCTAGTTTAAAAAGTAGGATACTTAGAAACAATGCCCACACAGAAACTTGAGCATACATGTTTATGACAACATCATTCATAATAATAAAAACAGTTCAGGAGTAGGAAGATCAAACAAAGAGCACAATTATTTTCTGTGCAAGCATAAGGACCTAAGTTGGAAACCATAGGTCCTTATGTTTAGAATCTGATCATAGTCAAGCCTGTATCCCCCCTACTGGGATGTGGAGACAGGAGAAGAGATCACTAAGACATAATACTTGCCACCCTAGATGCAGTTTCAGTAAAAGAACCAGTTTGAAATGGATAATGTGGAGAGCGACATTGGAGCAAGACACACAATGTCCTTTTTTGGTTCTCTGGTATGTGCAAGCACAGGAACACTGACACATGCACATAGACCTATGCCTACAGCACACACATCTACCCGTGAAATAAGAAAAAGAAGAAAGCTAGGCGTTGGTGGCACACACCTTTAATCTCAGCACTCAGGAGGCAGAGGTAGGGTGGATCTCTGAGACTTTGAGGCTAGCCTGGTCTCCAGAGTGAGGAGTGAGTTCCAGTACAGCCAGGACTGTTACACAGAGAAACCCTGGATATCCATAAGATGGAATATAATTTCTCACAGAAAGAATGAAATACTAATAAAATCTTATAACATGAATGATATTCAAAAGAACTGTGAAGTGAAAGAAGTCCCCAAGAGCTACATATTGTTTGATCTGTGTGAGGTCAAATGTCCAGAATAGGTAAGGTGAAGAAGCAGAATAGTGTTCTTCAGTGTGTGTGTGTATGTGTGTGTGTGTGTGTGTGTGTGTGTCTATATGAGTGTGTCTGTGATTGTATGTGTGTGTCTATGTAAATATGTGTGTAAGTATATATGTGTGTCTATGTGTATGTGTACATGTGTGTATATGAGTGTGTTTGTATGTGTGTGTGTGTGTGTGTGTGTCTGCGTCTGGATGTAGTTGAAAAGTGATTGTAAAAACAGTGAATATTTTTTCAGAAGTGTTGATGAAAATACACATAAATCAGATTGTGATACAATTTGTGCAAGTCTGCAAATACACTGTAAAACATTGAGAATGTTTATTTATTTATTTTTGCAGTAGCAGAGATGGAAACTATGGCCTTGAGGGGACTAGACAAGTGCTCTACCACTGAGCTGCAAACCCAGCCCCCAAATGACATGGTTTAAATGGGTGAATTTGAATAGCATGTGAATTATATTGTAATAAATAAACCTTTTAGAAAACACCTTTTGTGGAAAGACCAGGTTCCCAACTTAAAATACTATTTCTGCATCAGAATCTCAAAGGGTGGGGACCAGGAATCTCCATTCTAGCAAATCCCTGGGTGCTTATTACCCATGACTAAAGTTTAAGAATTGCTGAATTAAAGGATACAGAGTCTGCACTGTCTCCATGAGGTCTAACTGCAAATGTCTCCACTTAGAGAGAAGTAGTAATTACTGTAGAATGAATAATATTCAAGCTCATTGTTGCTGTAGCTTGGGGATTTGTGTGCACCACTCTTTGTACATCTACTCTCAATTTCAGATCAAGTTTCTTGTCTTCTTCAGAGACAAATGCCAAAAATTTGAAACTACTGGCACTCTGTTCCCTCAAAATTTATCAGAGAATTGCTACTCACCCTTCGGAAGGCATTAACAGAAAATGAGGTCAGGGTTTTCCTCCACTTAAACTTAAGGAAGGAAACATCCAGTACCACATAGCAAGTAAGGGACATGAGTGAAGTTAGACTTAGGATTGTCTTGCTAGTCTATGTCTTGGCTGCCATTGAGGTTTACAATTGTGCATCAGGCTCTGGGGCTCATTTCCTAAATCGCACATGCATAGTGCATTCCAGCTCTATAAACAAAAGCTCTTCATTGTATACAATTTTATGAATGAAAACTCTGCATTCCCACATCCAAATAGCACAAAAATGAAAAGAAAATTCTCTGCAATAATCAAAATAGTAGGTCAAAGAGTATAAGGATTGTTAGATACATGATTTGCATGTCATTGTGGAAATTAATTTTTATACAACGCATATTGAATTAATCATGGTGATCTGAGAATAAAAATAGCATTGATTAAATGTTTGCCTACCGTGCATGAAGCTCTTGGATCAATCACCAGCACTGGATAAACCAAGCAAAGACACATGATTATAATGTCAGTACATGGAAGTGAAGGCAGGGGTATTATTCTCAAGGCCACCTTCAGTTACATAGGAGTGAAAAAACAGGATTTAATTTAGTGTAACTACCTGAAAGTCAGTGTTACCATGTGGATGATTAGAACCAGCGAATGTTTCTATAGTCAACAAATGGTAATGCCAAATAGTCATTGACTCCTGTGACACTGGGAGGTGCACTTGGCACTGAGATATCAGATGGCTTGTGATACTGACGGTTCTTGGCCATCAGGAGTTTGTCACAGAAACCATGCAGCTTTCTTTATACTGAGATAATAGACCATGATTGAAACCACACAAAGTCTGAAAATGCAATAATAGGCTAAACATTAGAATTTCTGAAAACAAAGAATTTCTCAAAACAAAAAAGGTAAAAACGTCTTTAAAATAATTTATTTTTATTTGCATTTGTGTTTTGCCTGCATGTATGTCTATATGATGGTGTCAGATCTTATAGTTACTGACAGTTGTTAGCTGCCATGTGGGTGCTGGGAGCTGAACCCGGCTCTTCTAGAAGAGCAGTCAGTGTGCTCTCAACTACTGGGCCATCTCTCAAGCTGGCAAAATGTTTTTATTATTTATCATTAAAGCCTGAATTGTATATAAAGGATGACACAATAGCATTAAATTCTAAAATCAGTGTGGTAAAGATAGTTGATCCTTGGATAAGCTATTTAGTGGGTTGAACATGTAGCATGGGCCATGTCTTGTCATCCTTAGTTCATATATGTCTTGCATATTCATGAATTTCAATTTAAAATGTTGGCACTGTTAGTACACAACTTCATGCTTAGTTACTGAAGGACAAATAAAATAAGGAAAATACTTGAAAATGTAAAGCATCTTTAATAATGTAAGGAGTTTAGGAATGTCTTCTGAAAATTAGATTGCTTAAGATATTTCAAGTTATCTAGGATATTATTGTTATCTAGGATATTATTAAAAACATTAACAGATCATACTATGCTCTTTTTATGAAAGGAATTTTGGTGGATGCAGTTACCAAAGACTATTCTTTCTAGTAAATCTAGAGGCTGCAGATCTTGATACAGCATTACTGTTCGGTTCCCACATCACAGAAAAGTATAAACTCTAATACTGTATTTAAGTGAATTTATGAGCATCATAAAACACGGTCTACTCAAAGGTTCATTGAAGCTCTCAATGCTAGGAGTAAAAGAGGAAAATTATAAGAAAAACTTTATAAATATGCTGAGAAGCTCACTGTCAAACACCTGTCATGAGATCAGGCCACATAGGGAAATCACGCATTTGAGAGTACTGCAGTGCAGTTTGATATTGCTCTTAATTAAAGGAGCTAATGGAAATTGTCTTTTTAAAGCAGTCTATTGGGAAACATTATCTAAATAATGTCACTTGACAATGTTCCCCAATTTGAAGCACAAAGTAAATCTTGCAATGTTGTCTTAATTACTTTTCTATTGTTGAGTCAGGCAAATTATTGTAAAATTGTTTAGTTGGGCTTATGAATTTGGAGCTTAGATTCCACGATGGTAGGGCAAAGTAATGAAGGAAGCAGTTGAGAGCTCACATCTTGATCCAAATATATGAGGCAAAAAAATGGCACACTGAGAATGTCATGTTTTTTTTGTTTTGTTTTTTTCATTTATTTATTTAGCTCATAAATAAAGTCATGCACAATTATGATACACAGTACAGTATGTTCACTATGGCATGGCTAAATTAAACCAATTAACATGTTATATTACACATATTCATCATTTTTGTTTTGAGAACACTTAAAGTTACTTCTCACAACTTTTAAAATATAGCATATTGTTATCAACCATATTTATCATGCTCTCAGTAGACCTCAAGACTTCACAGAGTCCATGCCTCTTGTCCAACTGCAGTTTTATATCCTTAGACCAATTGTTTCCCCATTGTGAAAAGACCCACACTGAAGCCTAATAGCCACAATTCTGCTCTCTGTTCCCATAAGTTAATCATTTCTAGGTTACACATAAAATTGAAATCGTGTGACATTTGTCTTCCAGTGTGTCACTTATTTTTTTTGGCAAGCATATAACTTTACTACTTACTAAAGATGAAATCAAATTTGCATGCACAGGTGAACACTCTCAGAAACACCTTGGATTCATCACATATTTGAGTTTCAATTAGCATATATATATATATATATATATATATATATATATATATATATATAGAGAGAGAGAGAGAGAGAGCAATAATGGCAATATGTTATGCATTAATAGCAGCAACAGCTTTTCCAGGTTCTGCAGTCATTTGAACAAAATTGTAGAGACATCCAGCACACTCCATTTAAAAAACAAAAAACAAAAACAAAAACAAAAAAAACAAACCACAACAACAAAAAAGTAAAAAACAAAATCCCAGAAAACAGCGCAGTTCTGTTACTCTTGTGGTACTTGTCACCATTTTTTTAAAAATGAGCTTCTCAGTCATCATCTAGGAGGAAACCATTCTGAGCAACATCATTAAAAACAGCTCTGATAAAGCATGGTCACTACTATGTATCATAAAGCAGGTCCATATATGAGTGAGTACATATCATGTTTGTCTTTTTGTGATTGGGTTACCTCGCTCAGAATGGATTCTTGGAGTTCCATTCATTTTTCCTGCAAATTTCAAGATTCCACTGTTTTTTTTTTTCTGCTGAGTAGTACTCCATTGTGTAAATGTACCAAATTTTCTCTATCCATTCTTCGGTTGAGGGGCATCTAGGCTGCTTCCAGTTTCTGGCTATTACAAATAATGCTGCTATGAACATGGTTGAACATATGTCCTTGTTATATGAGTGTGCTTCTTTTGGGTATATGCCTAGGAGTGGAATTGCTGGATCTTGTGGTAGACTCATTCCCATTTTCTTGAGGAGTCGCCATACTGTCGCCTTGCACAAAACTTAAGTCAAAATGGATTAAAGATCTCAACATAAATCCAGCTACACTGAACCTATTAGAAGACAAAATGGGAAATACCCTTGAATTAATCGGTACAGGAGACTGCTTCCTGAACATTACACCAGTAGCACAGACACTGAGATCAGCAATTGATAAATGGGACTTCCTGAAACTGAGAAGCTTCTGTAAGGCAAAGGAGACAGTCAACAAGACAAAACAGCAGCCCACAGAATGGGAAAAGATACTCACCAACCCCACATTTGACAGAGGGCTGATCTCCAAAATATATGAAGAACTCAAGAAGCTAGTCCCCCAAACACCAAACAATCCAATTAAAAATTGGGTACAGAACTAAATAGACAATTCTCAATAGAGGAATCTAAAATGACTGAAAGACTCATAAGAAAGTGTTCAACATCCTTAGCCATCAGTGAAATGCAAATCAAAATAACTCTGAGATACCTTCTTACTCCTGTCAGAATGGCTAAAATCAAAAACACCAATGACAGTTTATGCTGGAGAGGATGCGGAGAAAGGGAACACTCCTCCACTGCTGGTGGGAGTGCCAACCTGAGAATGTCATGTTTTGAAGCCACAAAGCCTGCCTACAGTGACACACCTCCTTCAAAAGGTCACACTCCTAATCCTTCTTGAACAGTTCCACCAAGGTGAGGACAAAGCATTTAAACATATAAGCCTATAAAGGCCATTCTCATTCCAACTGCTACATTTCAGCCCATGGTCCTCATAGGCTCATGGACATACCAAAATTCAAAATGCATTTGGTCCTACTTCAAATGTCTTTTACATTCTTAACACTGTTTAGAAGTCCCAAGTCCAAAAACTCTTCTGAGACTCAAAGCAATGTCTACCTGTAGAACTCTGTAAAATCAAAAAGCAAATCATCTACTTCCAACACGCAATGGTACAGAATGTGCATTACCGTTCCAAATGGGAGGCATTGGGGACATAGTGAAAACATATTGGACAAAGGCAAAACCAAAACTCAGCAGGGAAAATTCCCAATTCTGTAGCTCCATGTCTGATGTCAAATGTCAAAGGGCTTAGACAGCTCTGTCCTTCCGTTTTTGCTATTTGCAGCACATTTCTCTCTTTGGCTAGTTCTACTCCATGTTGCAGCTCTCATTGGCAGATATCCCATGACTCTGGCACCTTCAACATCTTTCAGTTCTCCAAAACGATCCAGGCTTCATTTTCGCAGCTTTAAACAATGGCCTAGCAGGGCCTCCATGCAGGGACATCCTGCCGCATTTTTGGCCACAACGGCTCTTCTTAACAGTGAGGAAGATTCCACAAGCCTGCATCTTTCGTGTCTCTGAAGCCAGAACCACATGGCCAATGCTGCCAAGTTTAGCTGTCTGCTTGGGATGGAGCGTGACCCCCTTGATTCACATTTACTACAGCTTTCATTTATTGTTGCCTTTAAGGAACAGAAAATTCCTTAAGCCTTTCCTTTCCTTTTAACAAGTTGGAAGCTTAGCTGGATGGCATCTTGCCCTTAGAGCAGTGGTTATCAACGCTCCTAGTGCTGCAACCCTTGAATAGAGTTACTCATGTTGTGGTGACCCCCAACACAAAAATATTTTGTTGCTATGTCATAACTGTAATTTTGCTGCTGTTAAGAATCTTAATGTAAAACATATCTGATATGCAGGATATTGGATATGTGATTCCCCAAAGGTTGAGCATCACTGCCTTAGATTCTGCCTCTATTTATTCCATCTCAGATTAAGCGCTCCAGATCTCTTTCAGCACAAGCCTTGGCTCTAGCTTTACATTTCCTGGTGCTCTTTTCTCTAAAAACTGTGCATTCTGTATTTGTTTCTCCAACTTGCTCCTATTCATTGTAGACCTACATAAGAATGATTACTGGTATCCAGGCGGTGGTGGCACACCCACTTAATCCCAGTGCTCAGGAAGCAGAGGCAGGCAGATCTCTGTGAGGTTGAGGGCAGCCTGGTCTCCAGAGTGAGCTCCAGGACAGCCAGGGCTGTTACACAGAGAAACTCTCTCTTGAAAAACCAAAATAAGAGAGAATAAATACTAATAACCATGTGACAGAGTCAATATTAGGCTGTCTTCAAACACCTTCTGTCAAATTAGTCTATTAATTTTTAATTCAGATGAGGCAAATTTTTAGGGCAAAAGCAGAAAGTAGCCACATCTTTTGCCAAGATGCCACAAGAGAAGTCTCTAGCTCAGTTGCAAATATTCTTCAGCTCTGAAACCTCTTGAGACCAGGTCTCCACAATCAGTACTATATCGCCTTCCAGGTCTAATCAGCTGCGATCAGAATCACCATAACAGTCCAGGCACCACAATACAACAATCTGTGTATCTAGTAGTCATGGTCTCCCTCATCCTCTCTCTCCCTCTCTGTCTGTCTCTCTCTCTGTCTCTGTCTCTGTCTCTCTGTGTATAGGGGAGTAATGTACACTTGTATGTACAGGTACACATGTCTGTGTGCTAATGAAGAGGCTAGAGTAGAAATCAATATTCCTATTATATCACTGTCCAATTTATTCCCTTGAGATAGAATTTACCAACACATGTCCCCAAAGAGCCTGTCCCTGACTTCCCCACAGCAAATTGGTTATAGGAATGCTGAAACAATACCTGGATTTTTACATGGGTTCTGCATATTGAACTCATATCCTCATGCTTGAGTATCAAAGTATTCTTACCCACTAAGCAATCTCTCAGTTGGAATGTTAAAGATTCAGACACTGAAACACTCACAGAATCAATGAGATACCTAACAGAAATGGGAAACTGGAGTGGCAGGCCATGGGATATGGTACCAAAACTAATTCTGCTTGTATACAGCCTGAAATTGTTGGGTTTAATGTCTTTTTCCTGTTTCCTCTTTGGGACAGTCAAATTTTCTCTCACATTGTCTTATTTGCTTTTTAATCATAAAACAAATGAAATAAATACATATTTAAGTCATTTTCATGTCTAAAGAATCTTTTAAAGATTGTGGAGCTGCTTGTTTTTTACAGATACAATGAATAAATGTGTCTAATCCCCTGTGGACATTTGGAATGATCTTACCTGTGATGTGGGTGCAAGATTCCTCCCAGCTGTAACACTCTATGATCTATTGGATTTCGTGATTAATGTGTATCGGGCCACTGTGGATTTTTGGACCTGAACAGAAGGAAGAAGGGGAAAAGGAGTGGAGTGAATCATGGGAAGGTTTGACTGAATTTTTGTAGACTAACTTAGCTGTAGGAGTGCACTCTCAGGATAATGTTAGGTATATCAAATCAGAGTTGAAAAGATGAGACAAAAATTGGTTGATCAGCGTCTGGGATCCTGGGGGTGACGAGGGAAAGCAGTAGGACTAAATATTTTAGCACATGATCTTGTCTTGAATGGCCCATTTGTATTAGAGCAAAGACACAGCTGAATTAGGGAAGTAGGCAAAGCAAAGTCCAGATTCCAGAGGCAATCAGAAGAGAAAGACTGTCTTAGAGGATCAAGGTCCTAGCCATTCAGGCTGGAACTCACAGTAAGACCTAGCCTCAGGGTGTGAGTTATAACCCTCATCAGAGAGCCAAAGGAAAGGGCCAATCACAAAGCAAAGTCCAACCGTTAAAGAAGAAGTAGTTTATTGAGCACAAAGCAGACATAGAAAATCTACGACAGCAATCCTTGGTGTCCGGAGGGAATGAACACTATTATCTTGGTTTTACAGTTTAGCTCGATAGATGTATTGTCACTGCTTAGGCATAAAAATACCATGCTCATTGACTGGAGGTTGCTCTCTGTTGTGGTGTTTACTTCTAGCAGGGTTGTGAAGTATTAAATGTGATCAAACCCTGAATACAATGTTACAACATTAATGTATAGCAAGAGACTTTGTACTCTAACTTCTGCCAAAGATCCTTGGAGTAAATATTTTAAATTTTAAACACCATATGGTGTCTGTCACAAGTACTCAACTCTACCATTGAAGCTTGAGGCAGCCATAATCAATATGCAAGTAAGTAAACATGGATCTGTTCCAGAAAGTCTTTATTTTATGAATGCTGAAATATGCATTTAATGCATTTTCCATGCATGATGAAATGTCTTTATTCTTCTGTATTTTTCCAATGATTTCAACACATAGAAAGCTTTTCTGTAGCTCAAGGACCATAAAAACACAGGCAGCAGGCAATATTGCAAGCCCTGTCCTACATTTAAACAAATGATGATTTCTCAGCATTCGATGATCTGTCTAATTCTGCTTACTACACCTCCAATACCACAGTCAGGGCTCCATAACCCCACTAGCATGATTATGCCGACTCTAATCTCACCACAGACAGCGAGAATGCGAAAAACACTATATGTTATCTATTCTCTATTAAATTTCATCCAGCTGATGCTCCTCCCTGTTTCTGTACTTTGTTCTAGTAAATACCATGACATGGCTGTTTTCCTTAAACACCATGTAGGTTGTACTCTAGCTCTTATAAATATTCTTTCTTGTATGCTCTAGGTTGTGCTAACACACATTTCCTACAGAACTAGCCTTGCCAGGCCTCCCAATTCAAAAACGTTCCTGGAAGCAGGAGTGCAGTTTATGCAATTTATGCTGACATCTGGCACTCACATATTTGCTGCCTAATCTTCATGATTTGATTCTGCCTTCCTTAGTTAACTCACCTTCTTAAGTAATCTGTTTTCACTCAGGCAGCTATTAGCATTTGAGTACAATTTGGGAAAAGAAGCTAGGAAGAAAATGAACATCCATCCATCCATCCATCCATCCATCCATCCACCAATCTAGATACCTGTCTATCTCTCTTGGTACTTGGGATCAAACCTAGGGTCTCATACATGCTAGGAAAACGAATTATCTCTGAACTCCCCCCATCCACATCCACGAATAGCTTTTATCTTAATTAGAAAACAAGACTGTGAAATTTCTTTGTCTTGTTCTGTCTTTAAAGGAATATAAGTGTTGGAACTGAATTTCTTCCTGCCTGACACTGAAGTGAAAATTATTTAGCCAAACTTTTAGTATCTTCATCATGACACAATCCTAATTATTTAGCATTTGTCTTGACAGATCTAATTTTCAGGTCATGGAGTTCAATCTTTGTAGCTATGCTGCATTCTTGGTTAGATAACACTATTACAGATTTAAAGGAATATATGAAGTAATTCAGTCACATGCCTTTAATATATTAGTATATTTCAAATAAAGTTCATATTTTCCTATGATTCTTAGCCATCTCATTTAACAACACCCTCCAACATAAAACTATACTTTATAATGTAGATGATGCAAAAGTTCAACTTTCGGCACTTTGCCCCAGGAGCCAAGGAGAAAACACGGGCCTGCCCCAGTCAGGCACTATTTATGGTGATCAAATGTATGGTGTGGTACAGGAGAGAGAGAGGGGAAGACAGAGAGAGAGAGAGAGAGAGAGAGAGAGAGAGAGAGAGAGAGAGAGAGGGAGAGAGAGAGAGAGAGAGAGAGAGAGAGAGAGAGAGAGAGAGAGAGAGAGAGGAGGGAGGGACGGAGAGAGAGAGGGAGAGAAAGAGAGGGAGAGGGAGAGAGAATATGGTTCATGTCCCTTGAACAGAGGCATATCTGAAGAGGTGAAAGCAGTCAGGAGCAGGCTAAGGTGGGTGGCTTGATTGCTACCCAGGGCCCCTCATTCTGAATTTATGAATTTCCTCAAATGCAATCTGAGCATGCGCACACGCACGCGCGTGTATGTGTGTGTGTGTGTGTGCGTGTGTGTGTGTGTGTGTGTGTGTATTCTTTTGTTTTGTTGTTTGTTTGTTTGGGTTGGGTTGGTTTTTGTATTCTCTGGTACTGTGGAGCAAAGCCATGAGTTCACAAGCACTTGCACTCTGGCACTAACCAACATACTAAGGCCCTGCATATGTTGTTTCAAAGCTATGTTATATCTGATAAAGAAGAAAATAGATTAGCTACTCCATGCCAAATGGTTCAAGGATTGGTAATTATGAAAAATATTCATTGTCTGAAAATCAATGACACTTGAGGATAGAGATAAGAATAACCAGGGAAATAGAATATTCGTTAATAATAACAGAACTGGGATATAACGCTAAGCCAAGTGTGCTGATAAATACCTGTAATACCATCAATCATGAGGGTGAGGCAAGAGGATCATGAATTCAAGGTCGGCCTGTGCTACATCTTAAGACCATTTCTCAACAAAGCGAGAAGAGGAAGAGGAGGAAGAGGAGGTGGAAAAGAGGAAGAATGAAGGAAGAAAAGGCAGGAAGAATATAATTCTAAAAATAAAATATCTAGGTATATTTTGGAGAATCTGAACATAATAATCTAAACACACATATGTACTCTTAGATTATATGAAATATACACACACTTTTGACTTCCAAGTTGAAGTTATAGACTTACAGTTAGTAATAATAGCAGTGGATAACATTACAGCTGTTTTTCTTCACAATGTTCCTATATGTTCCATTCTATTTGGACTTTTATTAATTGAATTATGTTTATTCAACTATCTAGTATACTGACATTTTAAAAAACAAAACAGGTTTTGGGTTGAGCAAATATTGCATCAGAATAAAACATATAAACTCTCAGTGAAGGCATATGGGGAAACAGGTCTTGTAATTCTATATTCTCAAAAATTACACAACCACATAGCAAAGAAAATGAATCTTGATCCACAAACATCATTGTAAAAATTAATGTGTTTTAACAGCTATGAATTAGCCAGAAAACCAGTGGGGAATGGTGATAAAGGGTCAAAAGACTGGCATAGCTTGGGCAAGACCCTGAATGTGATCATTTGTACAACAAAAATAAATGGAAGGCATCAGAGGAAAAATCAATAGCACAAGACACCTAGTGTCATACTTAATTTCTGCTGACATCTTGACACAATTCTAGAGATAACAGGGAAGAGGGAACCTCAACAGAAGTTAGTCACACTGTCTGGGGGCATTTTCTTAATTTTTGATTGCTGTGGAGGTGGCCAATCTGCTATGGTTGGTAAAACCCCATGGTAAAGTGATGCTGAATTGTATAAGAAAGCTGGCTGAGCAAGAGTCAGGGAGAAGCCAGTACGACGAATTCCTTAAGTTCCTGTTTGGCTTCCCTTAATGATCAAATGTAACCTATAAGATGTAATAGGTCTCTTCCTCCCCAGATAGCTTTTGGTCATGGTGTTTATCACAACAAAAGAAACCAAACTTGGACACCTACTAAAGTTTAAGCAGAGATACTTCACCCATAATATTACAAGACAGAAAAGGATATGGGTTTGGAAATCACATAAAGACTATCATTTGAGCGGTACCCATGTTGGATCTTGTGGAAATGTACATTTTCCTCTATTCCTTTCTTGTGACTTTCTAGGCTTATAAGGGAGGTCGGATGTGGTTCTCTGCTGTTCGTGGCAACAGCAGACTTAAAAATGGAATTTGCTGGGCTCTTCAGGCCAATGTTCTTTCCCTGCGCCATGCAGCTGTTATTGAACACAATGTTGGTTCTAAAAATTACTTCCATTATTCCTCCATTGCTGATTAACCATTTTCTCTGTACTTCAGGACATTCTGCCTAACTAATTTGGAGCTGCTCTCTGCATATGAAATTCATGCATAGCTGGTGAAACCCACAGAAACAGCTGACCTGAACAAGGGGAAACTCTTGGTTCCCAGACTGATAGCTGGGAAACCAGACTGATAGCTGGGATCCAGACCCCATGAACGTGGGTGTCAGTGAGGAGACCTTGGAAATCTATGGGGCCCCTTGTAGTGGATCAGTACTTATCCCTAGCATAGTAATGGACTTTGGGAGCCCATTAAACATAGAAGGATACTCCCTGAGCCAAGACACACGGGGGTGGGCCTAGGCCCTATCCCAAAGGACACGATAGACTCTTATGACCCCCCCCATGGAAGGCCTCACCCTCCCTGGGGAGCAGAAAGGATATGGGATAGATAGGGTTTTAATTGGAGTTCAAACTTCAAGCTGAAGACCAGAGAAGCAAAACAACCAGCCACTAGCTCTTACCTCTAGCTCAGACTGAAAGGGTAATCTGGTTAGCTCCACAAATACTCAGACAGCAATTCTAGACTACTACCTCTCCTCAACATGGCTGGAGACTAAATCTTTCACGAAATCCTTTGGTTCCTTTTTTAATACCTCCCTAGTGCTGGGATTAAAGGCATGTGATCACAAGTGCTGAGATCACCTTTGCGTGAGCTGTTTCTCTTTAGGACTAGATCAGTTTCTCGGAAGTCAGTGTGACCTTGAGCTAACAAAGATCCGTCTGCTTGTATCTTGAGTCCTGGGATTAAAAGGCTTGTGACACCACCACCTGGTTCTATGGCTAGCTAGTATGGCTGCTAGATTTAAAGCTTTGTATCACCATTACCTGACCTCTATGGCTTGTGGCTAGCTTTGCTTCCTGTACCCTCAGGCACACTTTAATAAGTCATAAATAATACAGAACCACATCCTTCTACTTCCCTTCGCGTAAACTTGCAAGCATCCAATTATCCTGCATTGATCATGCCCATCATTCCCTTCTTTTGTGAATCCTGCCTTCTGAGTAATTCCTGTGGGTCATGCCAAAGTTCCCCCTAGTGAGCCTAGAACTGTAAGAGAACCATGCACTGAACATGGGATTAATGTCCTAATGACAATCCTTTATATCTTCCTAATGTATCTGTAGATTATCTGGTATCTCTAATAACATGAACCCAATTCTTTTCTGGACTGCTTTCCTCTGACTCATTCATTCATCTATTCATCCTAACACACTATCATTTGAGCTACCATATTTATAACTTTTTGTGTTGTTTTCTCAATTTTGTGTTCTGATGCTTACATCTACTTTTTCTATATCATAAAACCAACCTGTCTTTTTTTCTTTTAAGACTTATTGTATTTTTAAATTCCATGTATGTTTGTATGTCTTGGGAGGAGATGTGGTATGTGAATGCTAGTGCCCACAGAGGTCAGAAAAGGGCATCATCCCCTATAGCTGTGATCACAGGTAATTGTGAGCCACATCATAGATGTGGGCACTGGGAACCAAACTTAGGTCCTCTGGAAAAGCAGTACACTCTCTTAACTTTTGGGTCATCTCTACAGCTACTCTTCAGTTGTTCTTGCCACAGAAGTCATATCAGTTGTGAATAGTGTGGTTAGTTATGCCAGGGATTCAGTACAAAAGCCACAGTGAGTGCCAAACAAGAAAACTCCAGGACAGCCAGATGGGAAAAGGAACCTGGAGTACTGTCCTCATGGACAACCAGATAGAAGAAAAAAAGATTCCTCCTAGTTGTCCTCCAATCTCCATATGCATTCCATGGCTCAGAAGTGTACGTGTGAACACACACATACACACACACACACACACACACACACACACACACACACACACACACACACACACACACACACCTAGTACCTGTAGCTCAGAGTCATGGAACAGTGAAAGTTCCAACCATGATTGAGAAGCACCTAGTTTAGTAAACATACCTCTGAGTACATCTCTGAGGGCGTTTCTAGACAGAATAACTAAGGGTGTGTGTGGCCCACCCTGAACATGAGCAATGCTATTCTCAGCTGGGGCTCCAAGTGAAACAAAAGGGGGAGAATGAGCAAATTAACTAGCATAGGGATTCTCTCTGTGTGCTTCCTGGCTGCATGATACAAGCTGCTGTGCTCTGCAGAGCTCAAACTCCTCACCAGGATGATCTAAAGCCTCCTTGAGCCAAATAAATCGTTTCCCTTTTCAGGTTCTCAGTTTGGTATTTTATCACAGAAATGAAATGTCTAACACACAATCTAGGTATCATTAGCATTATGGAATGCCCTATTCATAGGGTTAAGCTTTCTATTCAAGAGGCAGGTGAGAGAAGTGAGCCTTCTCCAGAAGATAACCAACAGACTTTGTGCTGAGATATTTCAAAGCATGATCATGGAGAATGATAGAAAGAATATCTACTATATGTGAATAAATGCAAGGGAACTGGTGTCCAGTAAATGGTAACATCCTCCTTGAGCCACGGTGAGGCATATGTTAAAGGTCCTCTGCATGCTGTGTTTCACACTTGGCACTTTTCGGTGTCCTAAAAGTCCCTCCCCTCTTTTCTCCATATCCCTACCAACTTTCTTGCTGTCTCTCAGACATCTGAAGCCTATGCACATCTCTGGGTTTGTTTAGCTGCCATCCTTTCCACCTGGCATTTCTTCCAGGGAGAACACATTATTTGTAATCTCACTTCTTTATTGTATTTATTCTCATTCCAATATCTTAGCGAGATTTTCCTTGATCACCATATGTAAAAAGCCCTGATACTCTTTGCATCTTTTTCTGGTTTGTATTACTTTTCCCTATATCACTTACCTCCATCCGGTATATTTTCTAAGGTCTTCTGTACAAGGGTAAGTATTTTTCTCTTCATTTTATTGAAAATAGATTTTTTTTCTCACATACTATATCCTGATTGTGGTTTCCTCTCTCTCTCTCTCTACTCCTCCCAGTTACACCCCACTTCCCCTTCTATCCAGATCTTCTCTTTTTCTGTTTCTCACTAGAAAGCATACAGACTTCTAATGGATAATAGTAAAATAATACATACAGTGAGAAGATAAAACAAAACTAATACATCAGAGTTGGACAAGACAAACTAACAGAAGGAAAAGAGCCCAAGAAATAGAGACACACCCAGTCACCCAGTAGTCCTATAAAAATACTAAACTGGAAGCCATCATGTATACACTGAGGACCTGGTGCACACCTGTGCAGGCCCTGTTCATGCCGTTTCAGTCTCATGAGTTCATATGAGCTTTGATGGGGTTGATTTAGAGGGCCTTGATTTCTTAGTGTGCTCCAGGGGTTCTGGGTTGGTCCTATGAGTCTGGGGTCCATGAGCTCCCCCTTGTGCAGGTCAGCTGTTTCTGTGGGTTTCTCCAGCCTGGTCTGGACCCCTTTGCTCATCACTCCTCCCTCTCTGCAACTGGATTCCAGGAGTTCAGCTAAGGGTTTAGCTGTGTGTCTCTGCTTCTGCTTCCATAAGCTACTGGATGAAGGTTCTAGGATGACATATAAGGTAGTCATCAATCTCATTATTGAGAAAGGTCATTTAAGGTACCCTCTCCATTATTGCTTAGATTGTTAGTTGGTGTCATCCTTGTAGAACTCTGAACATTTCCCTAGTGCCAGATTTCTCTTTAAGCCTATAATGGCTCCCTCTATGATGGTATCTCTTTTCTTGCTCTCCTCTATTCTTCCCCCAACTCAATCTTCCTGCTCTCTCATTCTTTCCCTCTCCACTTCTGTGGGGTTCCCTTATTGCTACAGGGAGGGATTTGATAGAGTCTTCCTATTTAGGGCCAAGTATTTAAAGGTCTCTTACTCTCTGAATAATGTCTGGCTGTGGGTTTCTGTATTTGTTCCTGCTGGCTGAACAAGGCACTCATCTATGAGTATAGCAGAATGTCATTAGGAATCATTTTATTGCTGCTGTTTTTGAAGAACAGTAACGTTTGATTTCACCTTAGGTCCCTGGAAAATCTAATCTCAGGTTCTTGGTCATCCAAGCAGTGTTGGCCATGAATTCCATTTTGTGGAGTGGGCCTTAAGTCAAATCAGATACTGGTTGGGTACTCCCACAGGCCTTGTGTTATCATTTTCCTAGCATATTTTGCAGGCAAGAAACTATTGTACATGAAAACGTTTGTGGCTGTCTTGGTGTTTCCATTTTCTTCTGGTAGCTTACAGAGTACTTTCCTATACTGATGGGGCATAGGCCATATTTAGGTAGCAGTTTGACTTCTTTATATTCAGTGATCTATGTAGGTGTTGTTTTCAGCAATGGAGTCTTGCAATCAGATTTTGGAGAGCAATCCATAGTTATAATCTTGGCAATAACCTGGGTTGATTAGAAATTTGCATACAACTGGTTTGACCAGCAACTCAATTAGATGCAACAGTCCTGGTACAGAAAGCTTCATTTAGTGACAAGAGATGGCCATTTGGGACTCTGGCTTCCCCATTATTTTGTGATGTCATTAGATAACCTTCTTATATGAATATATTTTAGGAGGATTTTACTGTATTAGAATTCCATACTGAGGGATCTGGGTGAATGGCGCTTAGGATAAGAACTTTGAGACTTTAAAGAAAGAAATTAAAGAAGATACCAGAAAGTGGAAAGATCTCCCATGCTCTTGGATAGGCAGAATTAACATAGTAAAAATGGCAATCCTACCAAAAGCAATCTACAGATTCAACGCAATCCCCATCAAAATCCCAACACAGTTTTTCACAGACATTGAAAGAACAATACTCAACTTTCTATGGAAAAATAAAAAACCCAGGATAGCCAAAACAACTCTTTACAATAAAAGATCTTCTGGAGGCATCACCATCCCTGACTTCAAGCTCTACTATAGAGCCATAGTTCTGAAAACAGCTTGGTATTGGCACAAGAATAGACAGATAGACCAATGGAATCGAATTGAAGACCCAGATATTAACCCACGCACCTACGAACACCTTATTTTTGACAAAGGTGCTAAATCCATACAATGGAAAAAAGATAGCATCTTCAACAAATGGTGCTGGCACAATTGGATTCGGACATGCAGAAAATTGCAGATTGATCCATACCTGTCACCATGCACGAAACTTAAGTGCAAATGGATCAAAGATCTCTCCATAAATCCAGCCACACTGAATCTTCTAGAAGAGAAAGTGGGAATAACCCTTGAACAAATTGGCACAGGAGAACGATTCCTGAACATCACGCCAGAAGCACAGACACTGAGGTCTGCAATCAATAAATGGGACCTCCTGAAACTGAGAAGCTTCTGTAAGGCAAAGGACACAGTCAGTAAGACAAAACGACCACCCACAGAATGGGAAAAGATCTTCACCAGCCCCACATCTGACAGAGGACTGATTTCCAAAATATACAAGGAGCTCAAGAAGCTAGCCACCAAAACACCATACAATGAAATTAAAAAGTGGGGTGCAGAACTAAACAGAGATTTTTCAACAGAGGAATCTGAAATGGCTGAAAGACACTTAAGAAAGTGCTCAAAATCCTTGGCCATCAGAGAAATGCAACTCAAAACAACTCTGAGATACCACCTCACACCTGTCAGAATGGCTAAAATCAAAAATACCAATGACAACCTATGCTGGAGAGGATGTGGAGAAGAAGGAACACTCCTCCATTGCTGGTGGGAGTGTGAACTTGTAAGACCACTCTGGAAATCAGTATGGCGGTTGCTCAGAAAAATGGGAATCAGTCTACCTCAAGATGCAGCCATTCCTCTCTTGGGTATATACCCAAATACTGCATGTCCATACAACAAGGACATATATTCAACCATGTTCATAGCAGCATTGTTTGTAATAGCCAGAACCTGGAAGCAACCTAGATGCCCCTCAACTGAAGAATGGAAAGAGAAAATGTGGTACATTTATACAATGGAGTACTACTCAGCAGAAAAATGCAATGGAATCTTGAAATTCGCAGGCAAATGGATGGAACTAGAAGAAACCATCCTGAGTGAGGTAACCCAATCACAAAAAGACAAACATGGTATGTACTCACTCATATATGATTTTTAGACATAGAGCAAAGGTTTACCAGCCTATAATCCTCTTCCCCAAAGAAACTAGAAATCATGAATGACTCTAAGGGATAAATGGACCCCAGGAATGGGAAGTGGCATGAACTCCCGAGCTAATTGAGAGCATGGGGGTAGGGGAGTGGGTGCTTCCACAATAAGAGCACAAGAAGAAGAGTAGAGGAGAAGAAATGGAGGAGCAGAGATATTGAGTTGGGGGAAGAATAGAGGAGAGAGAGCAGGATGAGAGATACCATATCAGAGGGAGCCACTATAGGTCCGAGAAGAGATCTAGAACTAGGGAGATCTCCAGAGACCTACAAGGATGACACGATCTGACAGTCCGGGCAGTGGAGGAGAGGATGGCCTAGAAGCCCTTCCCCTAGAATGAGATTGATGACTACTCTCTATGTTATCCTAGAGTCCTCATCCAGTGGCTGATGGAAGCAGAGACAGACTTCCACAGAAATACACTGAGCTGAAATCTGGAACCTAGTTGAAGAGAGGGAGGAATGAAGAACAAAGGGGTCTGTACCAGGTTGGAGAAACCCACAGAAACAGTTGGCCTGAAAAAGGGAAAGCATATCGACCCCAGACGCTCTTTGGGAGGCCAGTATGGGACTAATCCAGCCCCCTGATCATGGATGCCAATGGGGAGGCCCCTGCACTCCTGGGAGCCTCCGGAGGTGGACTGGCGTTTTGCCCTGGTGTGTGTGGGGGACTTTGAGAGCCCATCCCACTTGAAGGGATGTGCTCTGTCTCTGGACACATGGGGAGAGGCCTAGGCCCAGCACAGGAAGATTTGGTGGACTTGGTGGAGCCCCGGTTGGGGGCCCTACCCTGCCTGGGGAGTGGTGGGTGGATGGGGTGGGGGTAGGTTGGAGGTGGGGGAGAAGGAATGGGGGTGAGGGGAGGGAGAGGGAGAGGGGAATTACATGTGAAACAAGCCTGTTCCCTAACTTGAATTAATAATAATAATAATAATAATAATAATAATAATAATAAAAAGAAAAAAAAGATTTAATGGGCAACAATGGCTGGTAACACACAAGATTTTTCATTTTCACTTGGTTTAGACTTCAATAAAATTATATTTGGAATAATAAAAAAAACAGAATTCCATACTACCCCTCAAATGACCCTTAAATTTAGCTGTTTCTCCCAGTATGCTACTCTCTTGACCTTCCCATTCCAGCACCCTCAGTCCACCCACAACTATCTATTCTATTTCCATTTCACAAAGAGATATATCCTTCCGCCGCCACCCCCATCCCTAACTCTTTACCTAACCTCTATAGTTCTACAGATTGTAGCTTTGTTATTATTGACTCTAACAGCTAATATCAATATGTAAGTGAATACATACCATATTTATTTATCTGTGTCTGAGATACTCCACTCAAGATGATTTTTCCAGTTCCATCAACTTATTTGTGAATTTCATGATGTCATTTAGTAGCTGAGTAATTTATTTTAATAGCAGAGTAATACTCCATTGTGTAAATGCACCACATTTTCTATATCCATTCTTTTGTTGAGGGACATCTAGGGTTTTTTTTTCAGATTTTGGCTATTAAGAATAGAGCAGTGATGAACATGGTTGAGCAAGTGTCCTTGTGGTAGGATGAAGAGACCTTTGGGTGTATACCCAAAAGTAGTGTAGCTGGGCCTTGAAGCAGATTCATTTACAAGTTCATAAGGAACTGCCACACTGATTTCCATAGTGGCTATACAAGTTTGCACTCCCACCAGCAATGGATGAGTGTTCATCTTATGACATGAGCATGAGCTGTCACTTGTTTTATTATCTTGGCATTCTGAGAGGTCTGAGATGTAATCTCAAAGTAGTTTTGATTTGCATTTCCCTGATGGCTAAGGATGTTCAACATTCCTTTAAGTATTTTTCAGGCACATCAACTTCCTTTTTTGAGAATTCTGTTTAAAACCTCCAGAAGCTTTTTACTTACCTTTTGTCTACTTTTGCTTTTATTTTCAGTGCTTTTGAAGCAACTGACTTTGGACAAAAGAGCAAAGAATAAACAATGGAGAACTTATAATCTTTTTTAATGAATCATGTGAGGAAACAGGTGATATATATATATATATATATATGTGTGTGTGTGTGTGTGTGTGTGTGTGTGTATGCTGAAATATGAGACTATATCTTTATCTCTTACTTCTTGTGTATGTCAATTTGAAATACAAAAACTGAGGTCTGAACTGCAAAACCGATAGAATTAATAGAGGGGAAATTTTCAGTATATTGACCTCAGAAAGTATTTGTTTAATTTGTTGATTTACTGACTGACCAATTGATTATTTTTGAAAGAGGATCTCAAGTGTCCTAGGATGGCTTCAGACTCCACATGTAGGCAAGGCTGACCTTTAACTCCTGAACCTCCTCCTTCTACCACCTAAAAGCAGGATTAGAAGCATTCACCACATAACCTGGTAATGTGGTGCTGGGGATTGAACCCAGGGCTCAGTGTGTGCAAGGCAAGCACTCTACCAACTGAGCTACACCCCCAGTCTAGAAATGGGGTTATTTGATATGACTCCTCCCCTACCCCAAACACAGACAAATTATATCCTCTAGGTCATTCTACAGCAGCGTTGACATGAGAGGTTTCCAAATTCCTTGTGTAGTTCTTTTATGTCGTACTGGTCAGAATGTCTATAATCAAAAGACAGATGATAACACATGTTGGGAAGATGCTGCAGAAATTGGAATCATCGCATTCTGGTGGTAGGAATATAAACTTATGTAGCCACTATGGAAAGTAGTGTGGTGGTTCCTTAAAATGTTAAACATGTATTAACCATGTGACTCAGCAATTCCATTCTTAGCTGTATACCAAAAAAAATATGCTCAATAGTGTTCAAGCAAAAATGTGTACAAAAATGTGCAAATCATCACTGTTTCCAAAAGCAAAAATGTAAAACAATACAAATACCCATCCAAGGATGAAGGGATTAAACAAACTGTGGTTTATTATGTGGCTCATCAATATATTGGAATATGATTCTGTCTTTAAAACTCAAGGGCTAATAGAGTTTACAATGTGAATGAATGTTAAAACCATGGTAAACAAAAGCAGTCAGACACAAACTAGTTCATTTGATTCTAGTGTTATGAAATGTCCAGAATAGGCAAATCCGTAGCCATTTAAAGTAGATTAGTGGGCACCTAACTGGTGATGGAGGGCAGCAATGACACTCTTCTAAACCGGCATATGGGCTGACATTATAAAAATCTGGAAATTTATTTAAAAGTCATTAAATTATATATTTAAAATGAGTGAATTTTGTGGTTAATAAATTAAAATACAAGGAAAGAAGAAGGGGAAGTGGGAGAGAGGGAGTAGGGGTAGAGGTTGGGACAGAGGAACAGAAGGAAGGGCAGTTTAATGACACGATTTTCTCAAGGTTTGTGTGTATTGAAAGGACCAATGATACAGCATTATCCATAAGCTGTTGGGGAGCATTTGGAGAGATAGAAATGAGAAATGGGGGTAAGAGACAAGGATGAAAATAGAAGAGTCTAGATTCTCCTTTGCCCATCCCAAACCCATCCCACTATCATGCAGGTAGAACCCAGGGATGTTTTCACAAAGGATTAGTGACCAAAGTGAAGACAGGTTAGAATTAAGTCTAATTTGTTATCTGGCTCTCTGGGGTACCATCTTTCTGAGATTCCTCTGACTAACAAGGGATATTTCTAAAACCAGGGTGTATCTGTTCATTAGGCAATACGTCATTAGCTCCTATCAGGAACAGATGGCCCCAGATGTTTTCCCATGCACAGAGTGGAGGCTATAGAAGGCAGCTGTATGTTAAGAGCCAGGTGTCCTGCTATGGGTGTGCCACCATGAGAAATGAAAAAGACTCAGTGCAGAGGCTAATACTAGACAACCAAATCAAGGGGATGAATGGAGAATGTGGCTGAAATTCAGTGGACAGGAAAGGCAAGCAGTGTATGATAGGAGGGTCAAGTCTGGCAAGGGATGGGGAAGCAGGGAACAAACTTGGGACCTGATGAACGGAGAGAATGCATCAATTTTTTTTCAAGCCAGGGACTTCATAATGGATTCCATCAGAGTACATAGTGATTGAGGATGGGAAAGACTTCGAGAGAATATCACTGTAGAGATTAAAAGAGATCCACACCATGGATACCCTTGTCAATTGGCTGCCCCCCTTTGTTTCAACTTTAAGAAACTGGATGCAGGGATAAGGGCCTGGAATTCTGAAGCACAGGAAATTATCCTTGTGAAAGGATTGCAATAGCCCAGAAGAGACTGGTTTAAGTAAAAAGAGAATGTGTTCGTTGATTCTTTGTATTGTTTTCTTTGTTTCTACTTTATTGATATCAGTCCTCAATTTGATTATTTCCTGGTACCTACTCCTCCTGGGTAAGAAAGTTTTTCCTTCCTAGTTCAGTGCCATGATAGAATAAATTGACATGGCCCCAAGTTGAGCACAGTGGAGAAAGGCCTTCACCTGGCTGCTCCTTCAGAGAGAGCCAGGGACAGGGGATTGCATTCTGTAGACTTAGTAAAGGCACCAATCATTTCAGGGGTGGGGAATGTGAGCAGGAGCTCCATAGCAAAGTTAGAAGCCAGGAAAGTATGAGATGAGATTTCATAGCTCTTAAAAAGCACAAACCTTGATTCTGTTAAAATGAAACAAATTTAGGGACCAAAGAAATGCCAAATGTCTGAATCCACTTAATATATAGAGATCCAAATCCCTCTAAGGCAGAAATATCTTAATATGTATCCAGGTGTGGACTTCCATGAGCACCTTAAAGGTCAGGTACAATATTGAGAGGATACATGGGCATGGGCCTTTTTCCAGGTAGATGTTTTGAAACTTTTATGAGTTTCCCAAAGGGGTAGATAAAACTTTTGCTACTCACCAAGAAAGGAGTTGAAGCCTTGGGAAGCAGGAGGCACACCCAAAGGGACTGAAGACAAAGGATAGTCTCAGCCGGAACACCTGGAAACCCTCCAGCTGCAACTAGGCATGCTGGCACATGCCTGGAGTCCCCGAATTCAGGAGGCTAAGGCTGGAGGTTCACAACAAGTTCATAAACAGCATGAGCTACAGAGTGGGATCCTATCTTGAAGAACTGTCAAAGAAAAAAAGGGGAACTACAAGATATCAAACTTTTAATATAATGAGTGTCAATGAGGCTGGAGAGATAGATGACTCAGTGGTTATGAGCAATGGTTGCTCTTCCTGAGACCCAGATTCAGTCTCCAGCACCCACAGGACAACTTACAACTCTCTGTAACTCCAATTTCAGGGGATCTGACACCTTCCTCTGCCTCCCAAAGGCACCAGGTACACACATGGTGTATAGACAAAACACCCATACACATAATATAAATTTAAATAAATAAATATTTTTAAAACAAGAATGAATATCAAATCAGTGCAGCATGAATTGAAAACGGTGTTACTAGATTTCATAATGGGAGATCTTCATCCTCTCAGCCCATCTTCCCAGTGGAAAATGCTATTTGATATGATAGAGGCCTGAGAGCACAATGGAGTGAAAACAACCCTTTTTAAACATCATGGTTGTTCTTTCGGGTTCTTTTTTTGAAAATAGATTTTTAAATTATACATTCTGATTTTAGTCCTTCACCCTCCAACTCCTTCCAGATCCTCCCCACTTCCCCATCTACCCACTGGAGAAATATTGGAAACAGGATCTCTGTAGCCTTAGCTGGCTTCCAACTGTTGTGGAGCACAGGCTATCCTTGAACACCTGATCTCCCTGCCTCTGCTTCTTGAGTGCCAGGATTACAGTCAGGTGCTACTACAAACGAGTTTAGATGGTTGGGGGTCAAGACCTCACGCCTGCTGTGCATGGATTCTAGTGAACCATATCCACAGCCTCTGAATAATCACTTTGAAGTGCAGTCTAGCAGGTCTGCACAAGGCTTGAGTCCTGAACTAGCATGCAGCAAGAAGACTACTGAAGCAAAGAGGCCACAGACAGGCAGACTTTGGATTATCACATTGTAAGTATCACCGTCGTATACAAGATGAAGTATTTCCTGCTCAGTTGTGTAAGACTGTAATTGGGGAAAGCACTGAAAAAAGAGATACTACATAAGCTGTTATTATAAAGCAGGCTAATGGACCTGATGAGTAATCAGAATTCTAAGACCTCATTATGTGGTAACTCACTAAACAAGATGTAGGCAGCATCTGGCTTCATTAGGAATATAAATGTTTCTTTGAAATGTTTTGGACTTCAATACAGAAGAAAGTCGACTGAGTTGCTTCGCTCACTGACTACAAGTAATAATAGACTGTTGCTGAGTTATGTAGAGGGCTGTCAGTATTCACTATTCTAAAAAAATTCACAAGTTATGAATTATCACATATGCCACTTGTCCCCTTACCAAGAATTTCATTTTTGGTGTATTCTTTGGGGCTTGGTATGGGTGCGAAATTTCCAGGAACAGAAAGACACCCCAAAGACCACCTCCAAATGATCCAGTATCTAAATGATGCATACTTATCATTTGTTTCATTTCACAAATTGTCTATGATGTGGGTATTATTATGCAGTACATATTACTATCTAGTGTCTTCTTTTATGTATTTATATGTAAGGTTAAAATGATCATTGAAGTCATAAAGCCATAAAACTTTTAGAGTTCAATAATATGACTGAACTCATTTATGAACACAAAAACCTTTCTGAGGGGACATCTTGCCTGACTTTTCTATACAATTGTCATTTCAAAGTTTCTATGACTTTCATTAAAAAATGACTTCACAGTCTAGAAATCACTGTTTTAAATTTTTTCATGGTGGTAACATGTTATTCTTTAAGCGATCATTAATATTTTGGAACCTATCAAAAGTCATTCTATTGATTTAAAAATGTGATTATGCTGGGTAATATAACTAGGGAAGAAATAAATTGTATTTAAATTGCAAGGAATTTATTTTCTTCTGAGAATCCTAACACAGCTTAGTATCTAAAGGTTTCATAAATTACTGAACAGATGGGTATCTTAGTCCATCTGGACTTTTATAGCAGCAGTCCATAGCCTGGGTGGCTTCAAATGACAGAAATGTAGTTTTCACCATGATGGAAGTTGGGAAGTTCAAGATCAAGGACTTGGCAGATTAACATTTTAATGGGGTTTCACTTTCTGGTTCATAAAGAGTATAATCTCCACATAGTACAAGGTAACTCAGTGTTTTCATGGCCTAAATATCTCCCAAAGGCACCACCTTTAAGTGGGGTTTTCCAATAGACACATTTCAAAGGTCTCAAACATTCACTCTTTACAATGGGCAAACAAATCTCCCAAGAGAATCTCCCAAAATTGATTAATGCAACAACTTTGAAAGCAAACACAAACTAGAAAATAACAATTTCAAAACTAGGGATGTAGTTCAGTGGTAGCAGACATTCCCATCATGCAAGAAGTCCTGGGTTCAACCCCAGCAACACACAAATATACGCGCGCGCGCGCGCATGCGCGCGCGCGCACACACACACACACACACACACACACACACACACACACACACACACACACACACACACACACACTTGGCATACTCAGATATATCTACTTTAAATTATGAAGTCACTTTGTCCCACCATATATTCCATAACAAAATTAACTGGGTTGACTGAAAAAGAACCCAGGTGGTCCTCTGAAGAGTATTATATTTGAGCCTTATAACTCAGTCTCAGTCCAGCTTTGTCCCCAGTCCAGCTTTGTCCCCAGAGATAAAAGTTTTTAAAAACATACAAAGCACCAACCAGAAAGATTTGTGACAGCAATGTGCAGACTGAATACATAAGAATAAATACAATTTAGGAGTCACTCCTTATTTTATCACAAGAAGATAAGAACCGCTGAATACTTGCCCATTTTATAATCTAAATCTCATTTTAGAAAAGAACAACTTTCAAATGCATGTTAGGTAATAAATTTATTTTTATCACTTTTCAACCAAATGTTTGGAATATTCATGTGTCTTAGATTAGTCTGATTTTAGAGTCATGAAGAACCTAAAATGATTAAATACTCATTACAAGTAATTTTCATGCAACAATATGTACAGGATGAGAAAGAAAATAGGCTAATAAATAAAAGCATGCACTTATGCAAGCTTCTGTGGGAGGTTACCAACAATCATATCAATAAAACACAAAGATTCCAGCACAGCAGAATAACCCTGAGGTAACAGTAGTGGCACACATACCTTGGCAATAACCAATAGGTCTCTACTTGGACTTGAGACCCACTAACAAGAAGGATACCAGGCCTGGTACTGGAAACCTAGCTAATTACTCTATGCTAGTAAAATCATGTTTGTTGAAAGAGAATCTACAACTCTCACTTTACTAAACCAGCATCATATCTAACTAAATTCTAAATACATTATCTTATTCAGAGCTTCTTTTTTATGGATTTTATTTAAATTAGAAACAATCTTATTTTACATATCAATCCCAGTTCCTTCTGCCTCCCATCCTCCCAGGCCCCTCACCAACCCCCCATCCCATTCCCCTTCCACCCCACAGGGAAGGTGAGGGCTTCCTTGAGGAATCATCAAAAATCTGTCAAGTCATTTGGGGCAGGACCTAGGCACTCCCCTGTGTATCTAGGATAAGAGAGTATCCCTCCATGGGAAGTGGGCTCCCAAACTCCGTTCATGCACTAGGGATGCATCCTGGTTCCACTGCCAGAGGCCCATAGACTGCCCAGTCATCCTAGCTGACACCCATGTTCAGGGGGCCTGGTTTGGTCCTATGTTGGTTCCCCAGCTGTCAGGTTTGGGTCTGTGAGTTCCTACTTTCTCAGGTCAACTGTCTTTGTGGGTTTTTCCAGCATGGTCTTGACCCCTTTGTTTGTCACTCCCCCTTCTCTGAAACTGGATTCCAGGAGTTTGGCTCAGTGTTTAGCTGTGGATGTCTGCTTCTGCTTCCATCAGCTACTGGATGAAGACTCTACGATGGCATTTAAGGTAGTCATCAATCTCATTATATAGGGGAAGGGCATTTAAGGTAGTCTCTCCACTATTGCTTAGGGTCCTAGTTGGGGTCATCCTTGTGGATCTCTGTACAATTCCCTAGTGCCAGATCTCTCTTTAAACCTATAGTGGCTCCTTCTACTCATGTGTCTCTTTTCTTGCTCTCCTCTATTCCCTCTCCCCACTCAATCTTCCTGATCCCTCATGCTTTTCTCCTCCCTCCTCTTCTACCCTCCTCTTTCTCCTCACTTACTCCCCCTCCCACAGTGCTCCCCATTTGTTCAGGGGCTCTTGTCCCTTTCTGCTTCACTGAGGGACCATGTTTGTCTCTCTTATGGTCCTCCTTGTTTCCTAGCTTCTCTGGAGGTGTGGATTGTAGGCTGGTAATCCTTTGCTTTATGTTCAATATCCATATATGAGTGAGTACAAACCATGTTTATCTTTCTGTGACTGGGTTATCTCACTTAGCATGGTTTCTTCTAGTTCCATCCATTTGCCTGAACATTTCAAGATTCCATTATTTTTTTCTGCTGAGTAGTACTCCATTGTGTAAATGTACCACATTTTCTCTATCCATTCTTCAGTTGAGGGGCATCTAGGTTGCTTCCAGGTTCTGGCTATGACAAATAATGCTGCTATGAACATAGGTGAACAGATGTCATTGTTGTATGAATGTGCATCTTTGGGGTATATGCCTAAGAGTGGAATTGCTGGATCTTGTGGTAGACTGGTTCTTATTCAGAGTTTCTGTTGCTGCAATGAAACGCTATAACCAAAAGGCAAGTTGGGGAGGAAATGGTTTATTTTTCTTACACTTCCATACCACTGTTCATCATCAAAGGAAATCAGGACAGGAACTCACATAGGATAGGAACTTGGAGACAAGGTCCCATGCAGAGGCAAGGAGGGATGCTGCTTACTGGATTGCTTCCCATGGCTTGCTCAGGCTGCTTTCCTACAGCAAAAGGATCACCAGCTCAGGGGTTGCTCCAACCACAGTGCGCCAGGCCATCCCACATCAATCACTAAGAAAATGCCCTCCAGTCTTGTATACAGCCAGATCTTTTGAAAGTATTTTCTTAATTGAGACTCCCTCTTTTCCAGTGACTCTAGTTTAAGTCTAATTGACATAAAAATAGCTACAACATACATATAAATTAGTGTAGTCCTGACCCCTCATTTTTAAAAAATCTCTTTGAAATAGACAGAGACCACTACAAAAAAGTCACAACTAATCAAAGTTGTGCAAAATTTTGGAGCCCTGAAACAACAGATCCATTTACAACACAACCGTACACCAAACACTCAGGAATCACTGAGTAAGTGCGAAGTCAAAGATTGTAAGAGCCAGGTGGATGTTGGTTGTGCATGCCTTTAATCCCAGCATTCAGGAAGTAGAGGCAGGAGGAGCTCTGTGAGTTCAAGGCCAGGCTGATCTACAGAGTGAGAGCCAGGATAGGCTCCAAAGCTACACAGAGAAACCCTGTCTCAAAAAACAGAAAGAAAGAAAGAGAGAAAGAAAGAAAGAAAGAAAGAAAGGAAAAGAAAAGAAAAGAAAAGAAAAGAAAAGAAAAGAAAAGAAAAGAAAAAAGATTGTAAGAGCCAGAGGAACAAGGAATTTGCTATGACATTGTGTCTTCTAGAAATTTTAGAATGACGTCTCAACAATGGGGCTGCCTAGAACATGAGGCCTCAAATACACAATGAACTTCAGGCTACTAAAGAATTCTGAGAGTGAGAGCAATAAGCACACCGATTGCTTAACCAATACCAAAAGGTCAGCCCTGTAAACATATATACAAGTAACATTATATACAAACCATGCAGGTTCTAAGTATGTATTTTGGAATATATACATATATTTGCATTTTTATATATTTTATGTATTCTATATATTTGTAAGATAATTTTTGAAACAAAAGGCCATTGATTTGAGAGATAACAAGTGGAGTTATATTGGGGGGTAGAGGAAGAAAAGGGGAGGGGGAATATTGTTTTTAAAAAACGAGAATTTATTACAGTCAAACACAAACATATTTAAAGAATCATACTTTCTGTTCTGAGACAGATGCTACTAGGTTCCTGAAGCTGGTTGTAAACCCCTAAGCTCAAGCACTCTTTCTACCAAGGAGCAGAGAATGAGACATGTGCCTCCACACCTGGCAGAAGCATACACTTGATACCAGCTAAGTATTTGATTCTCTTCACAGTGTGTACTGTTTCTGAAAATGCACTCTGTGTGCATTGTTCCCCTCTGACAGCTTAACTCCAAGTCAACACTTTCTTTAGCATCTATCTACTTTCCCATATGCTAGATTCATACACAGCCTTTCCACCAAAAAGCAGCTCCGTTTGGTGACCTCTATTCCATTTACATGACAACATTGGCCTTCCTCTGTCACCGAGTTCAGGAGTTGGAAGGTTTTTCTGATGGCTCTTGTGAACCACAATGAATTGGTGGAGAAAGAAGAAAAGTTTCTACAGGCCCCTTCTTTGGATTTCTTTTCCCCACTGGGAAAAGCATCCCCACTGTTCTCTCCTGGTTTGCAAACATGAAATTTTAATTTCAAAGCAATAATGGATGTTGTAGATCCAAGCCAGATCACTCATTTTCTAAGTGAGCTAATTGAAGTCAAGAAAAGTTGAAGGGCTGGGCAAAGGTTATGTATTTAAAGAGCTTAGTGACAGACATGGATTGGAATTAGGATCACCTAGCACTCTTGGTTTGGAATTATTTCACTACAAAGTAATTACCACTTTGTTCACTTTGCTTCATCATTGGCATCCTATCTCTGCCTGCATAAATCTGCCTTTCCCCTTTGGGCAGATTACTCTATATAAAATATTTCTTTTCTCATAAAAACTTAATGGTCCTATGTTGCTTTGTAAAGCAGAAATTTCTCATCAAATAACTCAATATGAATAGCGCTTACTTTAATAATCCTTTTTAAAATCCTACAGCAACATGCTTGTCCACATTAGCAGACTAGAAGAGGAAACTTACGTGGTTCTTTCTAGAAATTAATATTTTTAGTTTATTATTTAAAGTGATAAATGTTTGTATGATGAATTTTATTCCCTTTACACTGCATTCCACTCTCTCATGCCCGTCTCTTCCACTGAAACTCAACATGTCCCCTGTTACTTTGAGTCTTGTTTTTGATTGGAACCTGTCTTAGTGTGCATGAGTTCTTAGGTTCAATCCCCAGGACCACCAAAAATAGATTAATTAATAGATGTATAGATGTGCTATACCAGTATTATGGGGTGACAGCAATAAAAAGGAATGTTCTGTTGATCCTTCCAACAAGCTGTATTGGCCTCCAGGAAACTATGATGAGTAAAAGAAGTCAATAAAAATATCATGTGCTGTGCTGGTATATTTATATGAAAATGTTAGAGTGAAACTTACTTCTTGCTATGCTTATCAAAAATTAATGAAAAGAAAATATTTGAAAATTCCCAAAGAATTCATAACGTATCACTCCCTCTTAACAATTCTGAAATAATGAAATTAGAAACTGAGAGCAGATTAGAGATTGACATTTCAGATAGAGTAGAGGGATAGAGATGGATATAAAGGAGGATAAGGAAGGGGCCTTGCATATAGTTCTGAGCTGATACTCTAGTGATTATCTTCAAAAATCTACATGTGATAAAACTGTACAGGAAAATACACATGAACACATGGACAAATAAATGCATGGAATCTTGGTGAAATTTGAATGACCTGTATCAGTTATACTGATGCCAGTTTTTTAGTTTGAATCTATAACCATTTGAGATCTTCCCTCTGTGGAAAAGCTAGTATGCAGGACTTCTTCAAACTTTTCTCAATCTTTTCTCCATATATAATTATTTCAAAATTAAATGCTTTAAAAACACTGAGATGTATTAACTTGTTGACTTCTACTGAGGATTCGGATGTGGTTTCAAGGTTGATGAATTACAGGTTTGGTTCTCATGTGGCAGTGCTGAGGTGACAAAGCCTAGAAGAAGCAAAGCCAGGTGGGGGAGGTAGTATTTTCTGGAAACACTGACCTCAGAAGCTGTTAACAGCTCTCTCTTATGGCCTCCAGATCAGTGTCCATGAGAATGAACTGTCAGCCACGCTTGGGGGATCAAACCTAAAATCACAGTCCCAAAGTGAAGGCAAGAGGACAATTAAAGATGTTTGGTCCAGCCTCTTTGTTTTTTAATTGAAATTGATACTCTTATTTTTATTTTATTTTTCATTACCATTTCTTCCTTTTATCTTTGTCGTATTTTATTATTTGTTAGTTTTCATTTGTGGGAGAAGTTACAAGGGCAAGGGGTGGAAGCTGAGGGACTGGGAGATGGGTGGGATTGGGGGCACGATATGAAATTCCCAAAGAATCAATCAATACATACAAAGAAATTGAGAGTAGGAGAGGGAGGGGAGAGAAATAATATTAATAAATGAATATGAATGAGATTTTTTGATGAGACTACATCCCAATTTATTTTCTGGTCTTTATTATACAATCCCTCCAAGTCATTTTCTAGACTCTTATTTTGTAATCTCTCCTCACTTCTGTTCTCATCATTTAGATTCCATCCATCATGAAACCTTCAACAGAGGTCAAAGACATGAGACCAACAACTCTCCAAAACTGTGAGCAAAAGAACCCTCCTTTCTTTATGAGAACCCAGCTTCATGATTTGGACGCAGCATGAGAGATTTAGCCATTCTAAGTTGCATTCTGCCCAGTGTGAGGAATTTTAACTGAAAAAGAAATGTAATTCCTTTTCTCAAAGCAAAAAGCAGGTACTTCACGATTCTTCTGTGATAAAAATAGTAGAAGCTGAGATATTTCAATCAACAGTTGAACCAAAGATTACCAAATGATCTTCAAAATATTATAAAAAGAGGATGCTGATGCATGCTTGAAAGCAGTAGAAAGAAACCAAAAATAATCTAATGGAGAAATTGTAAATATCAAAATTTTGTACAAAACATATTCAAGAATACTTTGACAATTGTATTTCACTGAAATTCCATCTTGGAAGTCAAGGTATGAGTATCAGTTTTCCCTAAGACTGAGAATATATCAGAGGTTGTTTCCTTATTGGGGAAATAGTGGTAATAACATTCTTAGTGACGGCTGTGAGAATTAAAAGAAATCCATGCCAACTATATAACACAGATCCTGTAATATAAGAATGTAACCATGATAAATACTAACTAGTCTTTAAAGACACCAAGAAATGAACAAAAATGATACATCTGAACCAATTAAACATATAAATTCTTAATATTATTTGAAGTGCTAGGAAAGGGATGGAACCCAGGCCTTAACATGCTATCCTACTGCTAGATAACACCACAATCCCTAATTTAATAAAGGCTGTGCTTTTTAAAAATTTTAGCAAATACTGTATGTAATGGAGAAACAACAGACCCATTCTCTCCATCACCAGAAACAAAACCACAGTTTCCATCTTCTATTGCCAGCCATGGAAAATGCTATAAAAACCACTGTTATGGTTTGAAAAAAAATGACCCTCAAAGGGAGCGGCACTATTAGGAGGTGTGGCTTTGTTGGAATAGGTATGGTCCTCTTGGAGGAAGTATGTCACTGTGGAGGCAGGCATTAAAGTCTCCAATATGCTCAAGCCACACCCAGTGAGACAGACCACTTCCTGGTGCCTGTGAGTCAAGATGTAAAAACTTTCAGTACCTTCTTTCTGTACGCATGCTGCCTTGCTTCCTGCTGTGATGATAACACACTAAGCTTCTGAACTGTAAGTGAGCCACAACAAGTAAATGTTTTTCCTTTTCAAGAGTTACTGTGGTCGTGGTATCTCTCCACAGAAATAGAAACCCTAACTAAGACATTAACAATTAGGTAAAGTATAAGATACAAATGTAATTATTTGCAAAGCAAAATCATAGTCTACCCAAAATTGGCCACAAAAATATCCATAGACAAAGAGAGAGTTCATCATGGTTTCCAGACAAAATATCAACCAATAGAAGTTATTTTCAAAATTTTATACTTGGACTAATACAACGCACAACACTTAAGTCCAAATAGACCAAAGACCTCAACATAAATCCAGACACACTGAATTGCTTAGAAGAGAAAGTGGGAGGTACCCTTGAATGAATTGGCGCAGGAGAACCCTTCTTGAACATCATGCCAGTAGCACAGACACTGAGATTGACAATTAATAAATAGGACCTCCTGAAACTGAGAAGCTTCTGTAAGGCAAAGGACACAGTCAACACGACAAAACGGCAGCCCAAAGAATGGGAAAAGACATTCACCAACCCCACATCAGACAGAGGGCTGATTTCCAAAATACACAAAGAACTCAAGAAACTGGTAACCAAAGCACCAAATAATTCAATTAAAAAAATGGGGTACAGAAATAAACAGAGAATTCTCAGTAGAGGAATCTAAAATGACTGATAGACACTTATGAAATTTTTCAACATCCTTAGCCATCAAGGAAATAAAATCAAAACAACTCTGAGATATCATCTTACACCCATCAGAATGGCTAAAATCAAAAACACCAACAACAGTTTATGCTGGAGAGGATGTGGAGAAAGGGGAACACTCCTCCACTGCTGGTGGGAGTGCCAAATCGTACAGCCACTTTGAAAAACAGCATGGTGTTTCCTCAGGAAAATGGGACTCTCTCTATCACAAGATCCAACAATTCCACTCTTAAGCATATACCCAAAGGATGCACATTCATACAACAAGGACATCTGTTCAGTTATGTTCATAGAAGCATTATTTGTGATAGCCAGAACCTGGAAGCAACCTAGATGCCCTTCAACTGAATAATAGATACAGAAAATATGGTATATTTACACAATGGAGTACTACTCAGCAGAAAAAAAAAACAATGGAATCTTGAAATTTTCGGGCAAATGAATGGAACTAGAAGAAACCATCCTAAGTGAGGTAACCCAGTCACGGAAAGACAGACATAGTATGTACTCATTCATATATGGATTTTGCACATAGAGCAAGGGATTATTAGTCTACAATCCACACCTCCAGAGAAGCTAGGAAACAAGGAGGACCATAAGAGAGAGATACACGGTCCCTCAGTGAGGCAGAAAGGGACAAGAGCCCCTGAACAAATAGGGAGCATGGGGGAAAGGTGTGGGAGGTAGGAGAAAGAGGAGAGGAGAAGAGTAAGAAGGAAGGGAACATGTGGGATCAGTAAGATTGAGTGAGGAGAGGAATGGAGGAGAGAAAAGAGACACATCAATAGAGGGAGCCATTATAGGTTGAAAGAGAAATCTGGCACTAGGGAATTATACAGAGATCCACAAGGATGACCCCAACTAGGAACCTAAGCAATAGTGGAGAGACTACCTTAAATGCCCTTCCCCTATATAATGAGATTGATGACTACCTTAAATGCCATCATAGAGTCTTCATCCAGTAGCTGATGGAAGCAGAAGCAGACATCCACAGCTAAACACTGAGCCAAACTCCTAGAATCCAGTTTCAGAGTGGGGGGAGTGACAAACAAAGGGGTCAAGACCATGCTGGAAAAACCCACAAAGACAGTTGACCTGAGAAAGTAGGAACTCACAGACCCAAACCTGACAGCTGGGGAACCAACATAGGACCAAACCAGGCCCCCTGAACATGGGTGTCAGCTAGGATGACTGGGCAGTCTATGGGCCTCTGGCAGTGGAACCAGGATGTATCCCTAGTGCATGAACGGATTTTGGGAGCCCACTTCCCATGGAGGGATACTCTCTTATCCTAGATACACGGGGGAGTGCCTAGGCCCTACCCCAAATGACTTGACAGATTTTGATGATTCCTCATGGAAGGCCTCACCTTCCCTGGGGAGTCGAGATGGGATGAGATGGGGGGGTTGATGGGGGGCATGGGAGGATGGGTGGGAGAGGGAACTGGGATTGATATGTAAAATAAGATTGGTTCTAATTTAAATAAAATTTATTTAAAAAGAGTAACTCTAGTAAGACCAAATTATAAATAACATAAAAATAAAAGGAATGGATGTCTTTATAAAAAAATTAATAAAAAAGAGGAACTGGACATTGTTCAAAGAGGGTATCACTCCATATTCTAATAAAGATGTTGGCTGTCCTCAATTTGATGTATTTCATACAATACTAATCAAAGTTCTGATCAAATTTTGAAGTAAACATTACCGAATAAATGTCTAGTAATAATAAGTCAATATTGCAAAGGGAATTATCAGGTGGCCTCAAGACCAACAGAGTAGATGTGAAGATGAGAAACCCACTTGCTAACCCAAACTGACCAAGAGAAATAGAAAGCTAGAATAAACTGATAATCATTTATTCAAATGGAATACATGAACAGGATACATTCAAAACAGAAGTCAGATACTAGACTAAAGTTTTATGCAGAGGTGTTACTAAGACCACTGAGAAGTGACAATTATTGCTTAAATAAACTATTTCAGAAACTAGAGATAGGATACTACCAGAGTCATGATGCCCTTAGGACTTGACATGCCTTGAAAACAAAACCAGAAAGCTAGAGGAAGAAGAAATACAGACAGTATGGGCTGAGTTCTAACAGAAGCATGAAAGAAAAATATTCTACGTAGGATGCAAGAATATCTGGTAGGTTGGCTTATTAAAGTGGGCATATTAACATTTTCCCAATAATGAATGGCTAAGAATTAAGAAATCTAATTGTATAAGTTAATGTATCAACATATTAAAGAAAAACTACTCTGTATTATTTATAGAAAACTAAAAGGTCATAGTTCAATTCAACATTGTAAACTCTGTCAGGGAATCAACATTACAAAAAAATTTAATCTATCAAAATACTGCAGAAATTGTTTTAAACACTGGTAAGCCCGATAACAGAAACAACTACATTTCCAGCAAAATCTCTTTTCAGTTCCTTGGGGCATGTACCTACACTCAGTTTCCCAGCTCCTCAGAAAATTGGCTGGGGCTGTGACTGGGAAACAGCCAGTGGAGTAGGGGAGCATGTTTATTTACATCTTAGTGTCTCATAGCATGAAGTTTTCCATGCTCTTTTCTCCAGCTGGAAATACACAGCTTCAAAGACATTTTGGAACACACATGTAAAGAAACCATAAAAATGACATCATCCAGGATTTCAGAGTAAATATATAAAGCACAGATCCTCCTACTCCATAAATCCAGAAATTTCACGGAATTGTGAGGATATATTTTTACTGTGTTGAACTTTAACATAGTTAAGCATATTTGTTATAATATTATTAATACTTCTATGGTAATCAAAACATGATTTGTTATTATTTCTTCCCAAAGTAAGGAAAACCACAAGACTCTGATGTACAGACAGTAAACTCACCAGAAATAAAGATAAGGATAAAATCAGGGAGGGGTCAGTAAAAGAGCTTAGCGGGGATAAACACTAAGAGCCCCCAAGACTGACGATATGTTTTGTCCTTAGAACCAAATTCCACAGACTTGCTCACACATCAAGGTACATACACACACACACACAGACACACAGACACACAGACACACACACAGACACACACACACACACACACACACACACGTGTGTGTGTGTGTGTGTGCACATGAAATGTAAAAATATTTAAAATATTTTTGTTGTATTTTTGAGATTATACTTGGATAATTTTCCCTTTCCCTTTTCCAAACCCTCCCATACACCATTCTTTGCTTTTTTCAAAGTCATGGCCTCTTATTTCATTAGTTATTATATGCATACATGCATATGTATATCCATATAGATTCCTAAATATAACCTGCTTGCCCTGCATAATATTGCATGTATATGTTTCTAGGACTGACCTTTTGGTATTGGTTAACCAATTAGTCTGCTCTTCCCTGGGAAAGACTATTTCTCCCACTCTTAGTATTCCTTAGTTAAAAATAGAACAAAATAATGGGAAAATACACTATGCAAATCTTAAATAAAAAGAAAGATATTTGTCAGGGTGGGTGGCTTGTGCCCTTGGTGTGGTGAGACTATAGAAACAAGAGTTTAAAGACTAACTGAGTTTAACAACAAGTGGAAAGCAGACCTCGTTTACATAACACTCTGTCCCCAAATCAAAGAGGTGAGAGATGACTCCAAAGTACCATTATAAAGCATATTTTATTTTGGTAATAGTTGCTCTATTTTGTAAATTGGTCAAAACTCACTGAGCACTATGCCAAAAATTGAATTTTGTAGTAGATAAATTTAAAAGTCAATGGTATTTATTTGCCTATTTGTTTCCTTTTATTCCTTCCTTCCTTCCTTTCTTTCTTTTTCTTATTTTACCATAGTTTCTCCTCCCTCCTCTCCTCCCAGTCCCTCCCCCCACCTCTCCTCTGCACACTCTGCTATCCACTCCTCCTCCTATTCAGAAAAGGGCAGGCATTGCACGGCTATCAACAAAACATGTCATATCAAGTTGCAATAAAATTAAGCACCTCCTTTCATATAAGGGCTGGACAAGGCAACCCAGTATGAGGAAACAGTCCCAAAAGCCAGTAGAAGAGTCAGTCCCACTGTTAGAAACCAACAAGAAGATCAAGCTATGCAAGAAAAGTTTCATAATCAGATTACTTTGATTGAAAGAAAAAGCACAAACTCTAGGATATCAGCCTTTATCATATACACATGTATGCATTATGATGTGTGCGTGTTTATAATTGTTCAGGGTGACAGGTGTCTCCTGCGCATCAGTCTCATAATTGTTCAGGGTGTACATGTGCCTGCTTGTACAGATAGGGGATGTCCTTCTGTATGAATATGTGTTTCTCATATTGGTTGATGAACAAATCTGTTTTGGCCGTTGTATAGGCAGGATTTAGCCAGATGGGAAATCCAAACAGAGATAGAAAAAGGTAGTAAATGGAGTCAGGGAGATGCCATGTAGCAGCCGAGGAAGCAAGAGACCCAGGAATCACTGGTAAGCTAAGACCACATGGCAATACACAGATTATAATAGAAATGGGTTAATGATTAAGAAAGAGCTAGCCAATAAGAAGCCAGAGCCATCAGCCAAACAATTTATAATGATGATGATGATGATGATGATGATGATGATGATGATGATGACGATGATGATAATGATAGACCAAGCTACACAACTGTAACATATATGCAAAGTGCCTAGGTCAGTCCCATGCAGGCTCCCTGGTTGTTGGTTCAGTCTCTGTGAGCCCCTATGAGCTCAGGTTAGTTGATTCTGTGGGTTTTCTTGTTTCTTTGACCCCTCTGGCTTCTACAATCCTTCCTCTTCCCTCTTCCGCAGGATTCCCTGAGCTCTGCCTAATTGATGTTTGGCTGTGAGTCACTGCGAGTCAAGGATATTTTTGAAAGGAAAAATAAGCAACTTAGAAAAGAAGAAATCCCATTAGTTCTGCAACCTTACAAGAATCAGGAAATGCAAAGCAAAAATAACAGTGGCAGGGAATAGAAATGGGAGGGGTACTGTAAGAGAGGAGGAAAGGGTCTAAAGATCAAAGGGAACAAAGAGAGTAATAAAACCTATGTGACATAAAAGTTAGAGGGAGTACTTACAAGGAGAAACGATGCCAGTTACAGAGAGAACTGGGGATGGGACAGTGTACGAGATCAATCAATAAAAAGGCATATGCATATGAAAATGTTACAATACAGGCTGGAGAGTTGCCTCGGTGTTTAAGATCACTTACTACAACTTCCAAGGACCCAAGTTCCATTCTCAGCGCCCACATGATGCCTTGTATCCATCTGTAATGCCAGATCCAGGGAATCTGAGGTCCTCTTCCCCTCCAATGGCACCACAGTACACATATATCACTGCAAACAACACACTCATACACAAAATAAAATTTTTAAAAATTTAATATCACAATAAAAATGATGACATTGTAAGCTAACAAAACAAAACAAATGTAATTAAAATACAGCCAACTCTGATAACTCACGCCAGTGATTCCAGTGCTTGAGAAGTAGGGGTGGTAGGATCGGGAGTTCAAGGTAAGGCTTGGCTGGCTTCATGAGACACTAGCTCAAAACAAAAACAAGTAATAATAAAATAACATTTTAATGACATGAAAGATGCTCTCTGTTCCCTCAGACCCAATCCACTACTCTCACTAGTGGTGAAACAAAACACCAGGAAATGCTTTCTTTCCCTGCTACCCATACCTCCAGTGGGTCCCACAGAACATCCCTTCCTAAGTTCCCTCCCCTGAGCCAAATCCAGCAGGCACCCCCTGCTAAGCCAAAAGTCATGCCGTCCAGAAAGCCAGGTAAGCAGCCCTCAGACCTTCTCCTCTCTCTATGTTCCCCCAGACCCAATCACCTAATGTCAAGTACTACAACAGATCACCCACCTTCCCTGCCTTCTGCCCCCATCTCCTGAGGATACCACAGATCTTTCCCTTCTAACCTTCCTTTCCCTACCCCAGACTCGCTGCTTCGTCCCAGACTCCCAACTCCAGCAGGCACTCCCACTAACCTAAGGGCTGCTCCTCCCAGGTCAAAAAGTAGGCTGAAGATGGACTAAAATCTCTCCTACTACCCCTGAGACCCAATCCTCCTCCCAGTCTCATCTCCAGATTTGTGGCAGGGAACCTGCTGTGGTCTCATTTTCTGCTCTGACCCTATCCCCAAGGTATTCACAAAGACCTTTACCTCCAACCTTCCTTCCCCCAACTCATCCCAGTATCCAAGCCTCCAACACCAGCAGACATACCCTGGAACACACCAGCTAAACAGGCCAGGAAAGCAGGCAACACATAGCCATCACAGTCTCTGAAAATCCAGGGAGGAAACAGAAACCAAGAAATAAAATACTCATCCAACAAAGACAAATCCAGAAATCAGCCCCTAGACCTGTAATCAACCCAAACCCAGACGCAGAGATGCCAGCATAAGAATTCTGTCAATAACAGCCAGGGCAATAGGTTCCCACTGGAGCTCAGCTATCCACTACAGCCTGGCTATACCACAGCCAAACCTGAATAGTCCAACTTAGCTGAAGCACAAGACAAAGATCTTAAAACCAACTATGTCAAGATAATAGAGGTCCTTAAAGAGGAAGTTAATAACCACATACTAGCTGTGCAGTGGGAGGAAATAAATGAAACTGTTTAAGACCTGAAATTGGAAGTAGAATCAATAAAGAAAACCCAAACTGGGGGAATCGTGGAAATGAAAAATTTAGGAATTTGAGCAGTAACTATAGAAGCAATTTTCATCAACAGAATATAAGAGATGGAGGAAAGAACCTCAGACCTAGACGATACATTAGAAGAAATAGATATATCCACACAAGAAAAAGTTATATCTAAAAATCTTCTGAAACAAAACATCCAGGAAATCTGGGACACTATGAAAAAATCAAACCCAAGAATATTAGTAATAGAAGGAGGAGAAGATTCCCATCTCAAAGTCCCAGAAAGTGTTTTCAACAAAATCATAGAAAAAAATTCCTAACCTGAATAAGGAGATGCCTATGAAGGTACAAGAAGCTTACAGAACACCAAATAGACTGGACCAGAAAAGAAATGCCCACAGCACATAATAATCAAAACACTAAACATACATAACCACATACTAACTGTGCAGTCTTAAAGTTATTTGAATATTATGAGTTGCTGTTTAATCTTTGGAGTAATATCTACCTCATAATGTAACTGTGAAAACTGAGAAAAGTTTTTGGGGAGAGGCAGGAAAGACAATGACTTCAAAACCACCCATAGGAAGTACTACACAATGAAGTTGCTTCTGAATCATTTAACACTTAAAGGAGAATGTTGAAAAAAAGAAAAAAACACTCTAGAAGAGATGACACTTGAGCTGGATGTGTGGATGTCCAAGGACATTATATAACTAAACATTTGTGTGAGGGTGTTTGGGGCAAAGAGAAAATTACACATGGCAGAAGCATACTCGGGGAACATCTCAAAGCAGGTGAGCACTTAGTATTGCAGTCCTTATCCTGACAAAGAGTTCACTTTCAGTCTTGAGTGCATCCTTCACAAAGCATAAATCTAAACACATGGAGATGATGATGGATGCTTTGGGGATGAGTAGAAAGAAGGATGACCTGTGGGGAGCAATGATTTAGCTACAAAAGCTTGAAGAGTCTGTGTAGGCAATGGTAACAACAGAAGAGGAGGGAAATGTGGTTAACACACCTAAAATTCAGCCCCCTTTTCCCTACTTTCATTTCTTTGTTTTCCGTAGTCCCATCATTTTCCAGATACACTCTGGAAAATGGGTCTGGAAAAAAACAGCTCAAATTATAAAGCTTTGGACAAGATTGATGTAACTGATGAAATTAGCTTTTGTTGGTTGGACTTGAGTGACTAGAAGTGGGCTGGATCACTGCCTAGCTGGTAGGATTAGGTTAGTAACCAGACCAGAAACTTGTAGGCCTGGCAAAAAGTTCTCTTAAGGGACAAAACAATTTAACATACTTCAAATTCAGTAAAGTATAGGTGTTATGACTGTCAAAATTTTAAACTGAATAGAAATGATAAATGTGGTTGTGTTACAAAAGCTATAACCTGTGACATGGTTCTAGCTTGGGTTTTGTTTTTCATCACAAATAAAACAACCGACTTGAGTGGAGAAAGTAATAGAATGGCCAAATGGCTTGTGGAATGAATCAAAATCATGGGAGCGTACTGCTATGAATTCATAACCTAGCTGATCGACTAATCATATTGAGTTAGCAACCATATAGCAGTTAGGTTATGTCCAGTTAGTTGAGTCAATTTTCTTTTCAATACCTGTGCCCTCAGAGAGAAAGTTCTATTTGCAATTATATATTCAGTGCTGTGAAAGGGTCTGATAGTGGAAACAATGCAAGAGTTTTTCCCTTGACCCAAACATTTGAAAAATGATTCACCCTTTTTATTCAAAACTAGCCAAAAATCATCATGGAGCAAGAAGGAGATATGGCCAGAGAAGTGTGAGCAGTTTAGTTCAGCATCTAGTAACACCATTTCCCCAAGCGGCATGGGGTGTTGTTTCATGGCTATGCTTGCTCTTTCCCAGGGGCCTTCTCACCTGGCTTCCTAAGTAGTATAATTTCTTAAAGAATCATGAAAATATTCTTAGAGTTGTTCTTCCAGGAAACATAATGTGGAGATAGATGGCTTGATTTCATGAAGATTTATTTCATTTGTCAAATATATATATATATATATATATATAGTGTATGTACAAGTGTCTGTGGATGCCTAAGGATGCAGTACAAGACATCAGATGCCCCGGAGCTGAGATTTCAGCTGGTACCTAACGTGAGTGCTGGGAACTGAATTTGGGTCCTTTGCAGTACATGCTCCTGAACAAACAAGTCACGTTTCCAGCCCAGGATAGTTAGTTTTTAATGGGTGGAAAGCGACACAAAAATATATTTTTGGAAGGTTGACAAGTGGGGCTGGAGAAATAGCTAAACTGGTAAAGTGCAGGCTGAATAAGCATGAGGACCTAATTCAGCTCCTGAGCATGCACATATAAAAGCTGAACTTGGCAGAGCAAAATCCCAACACTGGGAAACAGAAACAAGCAGATCCCTTGGGCTCAATGTACATTCATCTTAGTGCAGTTAGTGAACCCTAAGTCCTAGTGAGAGAGGGCATCTCAAAATAAACACAACAAAGCAAAGAAACAAACAAAAATGCTAGGTGGCTCCTGCAGAACAACAGCAAGGTTGAACTCTGGCGTCTACATCCAAGCAAACATAAGTGAATATGCATCCAAACTCAATGCACTGACACACATGAACACACACACACACACACACACACACACACACACACACACACACACCACACCACAACACACTTATGCACACAAAAAATGTTTATTGAAAAAAACCTAAAAGGTTGAAAAGCACAAGGCAATGGTGGTGCACGCCTTTAATCCCAGCACTTGGGAGGCAGAGAAAGGTGGATCTCTGTGAGCTGGAGACCAGCCTGGTCGCCAGAGTGAGTTCCAAGACAGCCACGGCTACACAGAGAAAACCTGTCTCAAAAAAAAAAAAAAAAAAACAACAAAAACAAAAAGGTTGAAAAGTAAGACTTACCCAAATTCACTAAAGATTTCTTCAGCTGTCTAATTTTCTACATTAACTATTTCATTCATGACTGAACATTCCACCTTCTTGAAATAAGGGTACAGTTTTCCATTTTAGATGAAGAATGACTAGCAGAATCGCTTTGACTGACATCACATTGTGAGAGGACCAGGCAGCCTTTGTATGGTGCCAGTGTCTGTCTGCAGTCAAGCCCTTATCCATATTGATGTGGCAGACTCACCTCGTGGGTATCCACATAGAACATCTCCATGTTTACCTTTCAGGTCTAGAAAGCCACTGAACTGACCTCAAAAGACGAACATTGTCGCTAGCCTGGCAGTGTATGTCTTTGTAAAGAGGCTGAGTCAGGATCAATAAATCAAAGTCCGAGTATGCTACAGGGCAAGGCCCTGTCTCAAAAAGTTCAAAAATAAAATGAAATTGAAAGGGGTTGAGTTGTTGGCCAGAGGCAGAACTCTTGCTTGCTTTGTGTAAGGACATTCGAGAAAAAGAAGAGAGATGGGTACTGTGGAGGGATGTGTCACACCTGAACTTCCAAAGTGTTCTTTGTGGAAGCACTGCAGAAAAGGCTCTGCACGGACCGGTTTCTGGTGGCAGCTGCTGTGGTTTCTCAAGCAACACAAAAGGAAATCCGAAGCACCAAATGCTCCAAAATCTGACAGATGTTACAAGTCAAAAGTTCCACCCCTAACTTTGTGTGAAAGGTTGCAGTTGAAATAAAGATGCACTAAAAATATTGTATATAATTATCTCAGGTCTGGTTGTATCAGGTACATTTAAAGTTTGAATGAATTTTTGTTGACATTTGTATTTGCAGATATTCTCCCTCTAATCCAAAGTATTTCTCGGTCCAAGCATTTCCATAGATTGTATAATGTTCTAACAATTTGTATTTAATTCCAAATAACTGTACTGACTCCCCAAGAGCTTCACAAATATAATCTTTAATTTTAGTAGATAACTTTGCAGTGGCTGGTCAAAACAGACGCTGATATAGAAAGACCAGGTTACCACTCTCACACAGTGGGTTACCATGAAGGATAGGACACAGGAGGTTAGAAGCAGGTGGGAAAATCCATGTGCCTTAAACAATAGGGACAGGTGTGGCAAGAGATTTGAATAAGACGATCCTTTAAACCATTAAACAAACCACACAATTCAGAAGTGACAAATAGAAAAGAATGTGGATTGTTGCCTCTGTGTTCTGCTTTATTGCCTTACAAAAGACAAAAGTAATGTAAATCAACAAAAAGTGGCTGATTTGACTGAGATGCTAAAAACTCAGTGTTTAGAGTTGAAAGATTCTTTTCCTTCCTGCCAGAGTCATGCCTAATGATAGTCTGTATGACTAAAATGCTCACTTACCTTCAAATAGTTAAGCCAGAGTGGAAAAGAGTATATTGGGACCAAGCTTTCTACTTATAAATATTATTCCGTGTCATGTACAGTAGGACGGCTGGTGTTTATAAAAAGCTGTCTCGATACAGAAAGAGAATGGGGGCATGTCCATTGTGTTCAAAATTGTCATTTGTCACTCTGTGTGAAAAAAGAATGAAAGCATGTCAAGGGCAACAAACACCTTTTAAAAGCACAATACGCTCTTTTGGAAAGTCAGGAACAAACAGAAATAAATATTAGTGCAATTTCCAAGACCACAATGTACAAAGATCTGACATTTATTTCCTGAGAGCTTTTCTTGGGGTGTTCGAGTTGTGGCTGCCTCTCCCAGTACAGTCTGCTATCGTTGGCCCTGAAGTATTAGGGTATCTGATACAGTTAACTAAAAATATGTATTTCCTAAAAAATATCCATGTTATGAATCAAACAGTTCCTCACTAGCACTGCTTTGAAGCTGGAGAGGGCATCTCATAATTTTCTATAGTTTAGAAACACTTCATTCTACTGGAAATAAGCAAAAAGTCACTGTTTCAAAACCAGAGGGTTGGAGCATTAAAGGACATGGCCTTAGAGTGTGTCCTGTTAGGCACTGAAGCTAGGGTCTCTTTGTTCCTCTTCTATATCTCCACACTTAGTAATAGAGCTGGCCACGTGTCTCAGTCAGTTAGAAGGCCGACTTCACAAATGTGAAGACCTTGAATTGAATATCCAGCACCCATATAAAACTCCAGGTGTGGCCATGCTCCCTAAGAGCCAGAGACCCCAGTAATGTAGGTCAGAAACAGGAGGATCTCTAGGACATGCCAGTCTCCAGCCTAGCTCCAGGTTCAGTGAGGGGGTTGGTAGTAGTGAAGAAAACTGGAGAACAAGATATACGACTTTGTCTTCTGGCCTCTATATTTAGACACATGGATGTGTGCACTGGCATGTCTGCATGTGTTCCAACAACACATACACATACACCTCCCACGCACACATGCATGCACCAAAAAGAATATATCCTTATAAAACATTCAAATAAAAGATGTATCAAAAGTACGTTTTGTATTCAAATAACGAGTCCAAAAGTACATCTCAAACCCATTCCCTTTCCTTAACACTGTCCCCTGAAGAAAATAAAGACTAATTTATGACATGGTTTTGCAGCCCTCTTTCAAATGTTTATATGGAGATTTCTACATCTCCATATTTTATGAGAATAAGTGAACTAGCAGTGTTTCAAAATTTGCTTTTTTCTCACATTATGTAACTTGAACATTTTAACAACAGTACACTTTTACAGACTCCAGTTATATGAGTATGCTATTATTTAACAAGAACTGTATTGATCAATGCATAGGTTGTTTTCTTTGTTTGTTTGTTTGCCAATGTTTGCCATTATGACCAGAAGAGCAATGAAATGTCTACATATTTCTATGTAAAAACTACTGCTTCTCTGATTATGAGAGTAGCACATTTCACAATAGAAAATGTGGAGAATACAGAGAATTATGAAGAAGAAACTTTAAAACATATCAAACCCTAGCACTGACGTATAAACATTGGCAATATTCTAGTAACTCACCCAGATTTCATCTGGGCAAAAGAATAAAAGGGTCAGCAGCTGGTTTGCTCTGTGCCCCTAATGAGATAACACACATTGAAGAAATACTATTAGAAGTTTAAGGTTCATTTCCCTTTCTTCTCTAATAAGAAATTAAATTCTGACCAATATATGCTCTGAGCTAAAGGTTAATGCGTCTTGGTGCTCTTAAAACTTGGGGTGCCGGACGTTGGTGGCACACGCCTTTAATCCCAAGACTCGTGAGGCAGAGGCAGGTGGATCTCTGTGGGTTCGAGGCCAGCCTTGTCTCCAGAGTGAGTGCCAGGATAGGCTCCAAAGCTACACAGAGAAACCCTGTCTTGAAAAAAACCAAAAAAAAAAAAAACAACAAAAGACTTGAGGTAAGCATGGAACATAATAATAAATAAATGAGATGTAAAGGAAACTTTATTAGCGACTTCAAGACACACTTAGCTCTCTTTTTACACTGTGCGTTTTTTATATAGGCAGAACCAAGTCCTCCATCTGATTTCCCTTTCCTTTTGTATTCTACAGGATCCAGGTGAGGCTGCATGTCCCTTTAATACAGTTCCTCATGTTGATGGTCTAGACAGTGGTTCTCACCCTTCTTAATGCTGTGACCCTTTAATACAGTTCCTCATGTTGATGGTCTAGACAGTGGTTCTCACCCTTCCTAATGCTGTGACCCTTTAATACAGTTCCTCATGTTGATGGTCTAGACAGTGGTTCTCACCCTTCCTAATGCTGTGACCCTTTAATACAGTTCCTCATGTTGATGGTCTAGACAGTGGTTCTCACCCTTCTTAATGCTGTGACCCTTTAATACAGTTCCTCATGTTGATGGTCTAGACAGTGGTTCTCACCATTCCTAATGCTGTGACCCTTTAATACAGTGTCTCATGTTGATGGTCTACACAGTGGTTCTCACCCTTCCTAATGTTGTGACCCTTTAATACAGTTCCTCATGTTGATGGTCTAGACAGTGGTTCTCACCCTTCCTAATGCTGTGACCCTTTAATACAGTTCCTCATGTTGATGGTCTAGACAGTGGTTCTCACCCTTCCTAATGCTGTGACCCTTTAATACAGTTCCTCATGTTGATGGTCTACACAGTGGTTCTCACCCTTCCTAATGCTGTGACCCTTTAATACAGTTCCTCATGTTGATGGTCTAGACAGTGGTTCTCACCCTTCCTAATGCTGTGACCCTTTAATACAGTTCCTCATGTTGATGGTCTAGACAGTGGTTCTCAGCCTTCCTAATGCTGTGACCCTTTAATACAGTTCCTCATGTTGATGGTCTAGAGAGTGGTTCTCAGCCTTCCTAATGCTGTGACCCTTTAATACAGTTCCTCATATTATGGTGACCCCCCAACCGTAACATTTTCTTTGTTTCTACTTCATAACTGTAAATATCTGATACATGATCAACAGGGTGTCAATCCACAGGTTGAGAATCACCACACTGCAATGACATTGTATAAGTTATGGATAATCCTCATTTATCTGTGGTACTATTAGGAAACCATAACTCAATTTAAACAATATACTGAATTCAGGATTTTATTATATGAGGGATAAATGTAAGTCCTGATATTCTGTTATATGCATCTTAATCCTATTTCATTTGACATTTCTGTGGTGAACACCATGCCATTAAATATATTTTTCTAGAAAATAATTTCTCAGTGTATTTATTTATCCACTGCTCAATCTGAACTTTTACTTATAAATAGCTAGTATCTTGTATAGTACATGGTTCTTACCGATAATTTAACATGGAAGCTATTTATATTTTCCACATTACTAATGTCATAACCGCTGTGACAGGAAAGCAATGTATAAGTTAGTGAATACTGTTAAGTTACTGATCTAAATACTTAATAACATGTTTTTCATAAGCTTTGTTTTCGCATCTGGTTTCTTTTTATGTATTTTACATGCTGACTGCAGCCTCCTCTCCCTCCTTTTCTCCTCTCCCTCCTCCCCTCCATTCCCACCTCAATCCATCCCATCCTCCATAATCACTAGAAAGTGGCAGGCCTCCTCCCATGGACTTTAGCAAAACATGGCATATCTAGCTGCCTTAAGACTGAGTGCCTCCCCTGGTATTAAAGGTAGGCAAGGCAATCCAACATGAAGAACAGGTTCCCAAGAGTCAGTCAAAGCACCAGGGACAGCCCCTTGTCCCATTGTTAGGAGCCCCACAAATAGACCAAACTACACAACTGCCACATATATGCAGAGGGCCTCGGTCACATGTAGGCTTCCTGGTTGTTGGTTCAGAATGTGATTTCTCATAAGCCAGGCTAGTGGTTTCTGTGGGTTTTCCTGACCCCCTGTCTCTTACAATCCTTCTTCCCTCTCTTCAGCAAGACTCCCTGTGTGTGACCTAATGTTTGATCGTGGGTCTCTGAATCTACTTCCGTCATTCATTAGATGAAAGCTCTCTGACAACAATGGGGGTAACCACCAAGCCCTTGTATTAAGGCTGAATGAGGCAACCCAGTAGGAGGAAAAGAGTCCCAAAAGCAAGCAAAGAGTCACAGACAGTCCATGCTACCAAGGTACACAACCATAGCACATATGCAGAAGACCTAAGTCAGAACCACACATGCTCATATTCAGTCTCTCTGAGCCCCTATGAGCCCTTCTTAGTTGATTCTGTGGGCTGTTTTCATGTGCCTAGCTCTATACTAATTGTGAGAAGAAATTAATAAGGTGAATCAGTAAACCAATAATCAATAACACAAAATCCTAGGATTAACTTGTAGGTTCAGGTACGTAAGAAGTCTAAAGCAATACAGAAAGAAATTCATTAGAAACAGAAGATATTTGCTTTTAATTTTTTAAATTATAATTACATCATTTCCCCTTTCCATTTTCTCCCTCTAACTGTACCCATAGACACATATCACTCTCTTTCAAATTCCTGGCCTCTTTTTCTTGAATTATAGATATAGATATAGATATAGATATAGATATAGATATAGATATAGATATAGATATAGTATGTGTGTGTATGTGCCTGTGTGTATACAAACACAGAAGGAGGAAAGTTCATAGGGTTTCAACCCTAACAAATAAATACGGGCTGAGAGTGGGAGAAGTGATCTTTCCCCAGGAAGCACCAATGTCCACCCCCCCCTATTACATTTATTTTATAAGGCATTGCCAGTTCATGACTTGGGTTCACCTCTAGATTTCAGTCCTCCAGTTTACCTGTAAGTACTGGGATTATAGGCATGGATTCTCCTGACCCCCTGTCTCCTACATGTGGGGAAAGAACACTGAAATTCATAAAGGGGAAAGGCTGGATAAAAAGAAACTAGGCAGGCCTGAAGAGATAGTCCAGTGGTTAAGAGCACTGGCTGTTCTTCCAGAGGACCTGGGTTCAATTCCCAGCAACCACACGACAGCTCACAAATGTCTGTAACTCCAGTTCCAGAGGATCCAACAGACATACAAGCAAGTCAAACAGCAATGCACATTTAAAAAACAGACAAACAACAACGACAACAAAAACCAGAGAGACCAGATTTTTTTGTTGTTTGGTTTGGTTTGGTTTTGTGGGGACAGTTTTGTGTGCCAGCTTATGTATTTTTGTTTGTTTGTTTGTTTGTTTCTGAGACAGCGTTTCTCTGTGTCTTTGGAGCCTATTCTGGAACTAGCTCTTGTAGACCAGGTTGGCCTTGAACTCACAGAGATCTGCCTGCCTCTGCCTCCTGAGTGCTCGGATTAAAGCCATGTGCCACCACCTCCCGGCTGTTTACTTTTCTTTTGTCCGAAACAGTCTTGCTACATAGCTTCGAGAGGCCTGAAACTGCCCTTCAGCCTCTCAGCCTCCTAAGTACTGGTATTCATAAGCACGCATAAACAAACTGCCAAGAGAATATGGAAGAGACTCAGAGCCCTGTACTTCCTTCCCTGCAGTTACATAAGGGATGCACCAAGAGCCTAGGACGCTATAGCTGTGAGGTGCTTCTCGCCCAGACATAGCTGTAGAGGCAGTGTGGCAGTTGGCTAAGTTATGGCAGTAGTGGAAAAGGAGTCGTGGACTGCTGACCTGAAGGGAACATATGGGCCCAAAACACACATCTCAGCAGTAATCCATTTAGACCTGTGAATAACAACTCCAGGTCTGCCGCCTTCTCATTGTCACTCTCCCATTGTCCTCCAATACCCCACCTACTAAGAGCCAAAAGATATGATGCTGCCTAGGAGATCCCAGGACAAAGGTGTGTTTTCCAGTCCTCCCTCACAGAATCTTAGTATTCAGGCCCCAAAGCTTAAATATAGATGTTATAGGAAATAGCTACATTTTGACACAACAGCAGCTAAAGTCTTTGCTTCATAGATGTTGTAGCAACTCTAAGCGAGCGCTGCTTAGCCTCACATTTTCTCTTGCCACAACTGTCTATGAGACAGTGCTTTCCTTTAAAAAAAAATCGGGATCCCATACTCACGCAGACACACACTTGAAGATCTATATTTTAATATTTTTACTTTCATTTTTTAAATTAGAACACAAGGTGTTAGAAATTATCACAGCGTTTTCAAACAAACCATACTTTTACTAGATTCTGCTCCATCCTCTGCCCCCCACCCCCCTGTATTATAATATTTTGACATTAGTGTTTAACCTCAATGCATACCCACAATCTGGACTATACAAAACTGCACTCTAACACAAGTCAGCTTTGGAATTAGGAACTTATCAGCCAGCTCCATCACAACGTGACGTTATGCTGTCAGGAAGTCTGGTTATTTCAAAATCTGCAATGAATATCACTAAGCCACACCTTTCAGAAACTTTTTAATACCATCTGAATCCTTGCTGAACACGGAAGATGGGAAATGGAGTTGCATTCACAAAGAATGTGTGCAGACTGCCAAGAAAGCAAATAATTTCTGGACGTTACCCTTATTTGGAAATACCCTAGTTCTAGAACTGTGGTTGTTTAAACAAAAGCACCATATCTCCTTTTGAAAACATGTATTTCCAAAATATGAGAGAATCAAATATTCGGCTACTCGGCTACTTGTGATTTACTTGAAAAGAACTTTTGTGTGTGTGGGGGGGGGGGCAGGGGAAGCAAAGCTTGCCAAGAACTGCAAGTAGCTTCCTGTAGACACTGTGCTGTAATGGGGAAAGTGTAGTCTTTGAGAGCCAGCAGGCCTGTTGTTGAATCCATCTGCATTCAACTGGTTAGGTGACCTTGGGCAAGTAACTTTATCTTCTCTCTGGTTCATCTGTAAAAATAATTGAATTACATCAAATGAAACAAACACATGTGTAAGTGCTTGTTGAAGGACATTTCCCTGCTCCACCTCAGTGGGAAAGCAGACTAGTTGTACATGGTTACTCTGATATCTAGCAATAAACAAGTACATGTCTTCTGAGGACATAAAATAAATTTGATGGGGTGTAAAAATCCCTACACAAAACAAAACTGCATAAAGTGATACTTGACTGAGTGCAAATTGGAAAGTAGAGTGAGCAGCATTCCAATAAACTGGACTTATTCTTCCTCAGCTGATTCCCATAAATATCTTTTCAGCATCAGATTTGCTTTATGAAATTTGCTGTGTGTAAAACGTTAAGAAATTCTAATTAAATAAAATCCAGAGTCTTGCTATGTCAAAGGGACCTATAGAAATAGTATTTGTGAAAAATTAATATCTGAAGTCTGGATGCAACTGTCCAAAAGGAAAAAAAAAACAGCTGAAATCAAAAGACAGTTGAAGTGATGCTCACTACAATGAAGATGCTAGGATGGATGGCAAAATTATCATGTAGCCACCGTATCGTATGCCATTCTCTCAGATATCCAAGAATTCCATGATGTCTTTTGGCTATGTTGAAATCATTCTATTAAGCAACTTCTCCTTGGGCTGGAGTGATGGCTCTATGGTTAAGAGCATTTGCTACTTTTCCAAGAAACCCGGGTTCAGTTCTCAGCATCCACATAGTGGCTCACAACTCTCTGGAACTCCAGTTCCAGGAGATCCAATGCCTTCTTCTGACTTCTGCAGGCACCAGGCATGTACAAATTGCACATATACACATAAAGGTAATCACTCACACACACAAAATACAAATAAGTATTTTTTCAGAAAGAAAAAAAACTCTTCTTGGGTCCAGAGAGGTGGCTCAGTGGTTAAGGATGCATACTGCTTTTGCAGAGGCCCACAGTTGGATTCTTAGTACCCATGCCAAATGGCTCAAAACCGTCCATTACTCCAGATCAAAGTGTGAGGTGCTTCTGACCTCCATGGGCGCTGTCATTCACATGGACATACCAACACATATACCCATATGCAGATATGTAATTAAAAGTAATAAAAATGAATCATTAAACAAGAAACCTCTCCTGGGGCTGGGAAGATGTCTTAGTAAGGTAATGCAGCACAAGCATGAGGACCTGAATTTGGCTCTCTAGCCACCATGTAAAACCTGGGAACTGTGGTGTGTGGCTGTAACTCCAGTGCATGGGTTAGGGTAGAGGTGCTGGGGACACAGTCAGATTCCTGGAGCTTGTTGAGCAGGCATCTTGAGCAAATCGAGAAGATCCATGTGTAGTGAGATACCCTATCTCAAAAAAATAATAATGTGGTGAGTGATTGAGGAAGACACTTGGCGTTGACCTGTATCCTACGCGCACACACACACACACACACACACACACACACACTTGAACATACACAAGCACATGCACACTTGAACATAATGGGAGGGGAATTTAAAAGTCTATTGTAAGTATTATAATGGACAGGTCAGAAATAACACATCAAACAATCAGGATAACAGTGTTTTGATAAATAAAGTTTAATTGGAACATATTCATGTCACTTCAGTTACATATTGCTATGGCTGTTTTCAGACCACAGTAGCAGAATTGAAGAGATATAACAAAGACCATATGATGCACAAAAATTGAACTAGGAACCATCTGGACCTCTACAGAAGATGATAGAACAATACACTTGCTACCTGACATCAAAGACAATGCATTTGCCCATCTGTGGGATGTTTTTGTTTTAAAAGCTGATCATATTAATGGTATCTGTACATTACTTAAGTGAAATTTTTTTGAGAACACAAGGAGAGAGAACCCTTTTGGGGTACTTGCTTTTGTCTATTCTTTTTAAAAAATGAACGAAGTCAGTTATGTGGCATCCAACATTGGAAAATTTGCTGATATTTTAATGCCTAATGACTGTAAAGTTTGTATAATAACAGAGGTCTGTGGAAGCTAATCTGCAGTTAGCTGCCTATCCTTCATCATCTTTCTTAAATAAATGAAAATGTAGCCAAAGTCAGCTTTGTGGGGAGGGAGTTCTATCAATCTCACAAAAAAATTTACTCAAAAATCATATGACTGAAACACATTAACTGCCCCACATTCTTTGTGAATTTTTGACAATTCGGTGAACTGTACCAATGCTATCCCTTGAGACACAGAGAAAGAAGCCTCTGCACTGTTGGATTTCAAGCACCTTCCTCCCAAATCAGAACTGACAATCAGTCTGATGCAGCCCATAGCTTCTCCTCCCAAATAATGTGGTTTGAAAGATAAAGGAAACAAATAGCTGAAAACGGGCAAAACAGAGAACTGCAAAGGGAGAGAGGGGTCTCCATCGAAACAATGCAAAGGCGTCAACATGCATCCAGGCTATGGCAAGTAGTTCACAAGTTATAACTCACTGATGTCTAAGTGTCTTTGATATAAACTGCATAAAAAGTAAAAAGATTAATCTGGCTTCCTTTGTTCTTCATGGATATGTTCCAAGGTAAAGTTCAAACTAATGTTAGTCTTGGTTACTTAGTTTTATTATGCCTCTCACAACAAAAATAAAATATTCTCCCTATTGTTCCCAATGAGTTGAAAGGTTTAAAATATATTTCCTGTAAATCAGGCAGAGGAGACAACTTCCTCCTGAAAAAAAATGGAATCCAAGTTAAAAAAAAAAAAGCTTACAGCCTAGGCAGTGATGAAAACCAAATTTTATAAGCAGTAAATTAGGAGATCTTTAGCAACAAAGCAACATATAATGACATAATTTCTTACATTTCACAGAGCTCTCACTAGCTTTTAAATCTGTTTCTGTCATTTGGTTGCTGAAGAACTTCACTTCACAGCTTTTTTGCTAAAAGACAAAAAGCAGAAAAAATAGATACTCCTAGAATTATATTGTGACTTGAGGACTTTGCATTTTAAATTCTATCACAAGCAAACACAAACATTTTAGAGGAAGGAAAGAGCTTTTTGCCATAGCCCCAGGGAATATTTACACATATGCTTTAGATCTGAGTTGTTAGACTAAGGCAACAGAGTAAGTCCAGTGGTGTCAAGGGATGTACTATCTGGATGTGCTCTCTGGCCAGTAATGATTTTAGTCCGAGGACTGAAATACCACCAAGTTAGAGCAGAACTGTTGGGGGGTGGAAACAGAGGCATACATCTGTATGTGTCCTTAAAACAGAATAGATTGAAAAGAAAAAGAAAGGAAGGAGGGGTGGATGGATGGATGGAAGAAAGGATGCATGGATGGATGGATGGATGGATGGATGGATGGATGGACGTCTTGCCTGGTTGCAGGAGATGGCCAGTTCAGGCTCTGTATCTCCCATTGCTAGGACTCTTAGTCAGAGTCACCTTTGTAGATTCCTGGGATTTTTTATTGCACTAGGTTTCTAGCTTATCCTAGAGATGCCCCTGATTCTAATTGTCTTTCCCAGTACTCTCTGCCTCCACCCTCCCAGCACCTCATCCCTCCTGTTCCCATGGCCATACCATCCATCCAGAATATCTGTTTTAATTCATAGAGTTTAAAAACAAACATTAGTTGACTACTTTCTATGTGTTAAGGCCTATTCTATCTCTCACACACAGAAGACTAATAAACTAAGTCCACATCTTCATGGAGCTTGCAGTCATATGAAAGACTGATGCAAATTCTTCAGTATTTCTTCATTCTATTGTAGCCTGATTAATTATTGTTAGTACAACTAAGGCAGTGTAAAGGAATAATGAGTGAAAGGCCAATAGTTTGTACAAGGTAATCAGAGATAGTCACTCACTGGTGGTCATGCTATATGAATAAAGACATCAGTTTAGGGCAGGTGAGATGACTCAGCAGTCAGTTAAGAGCACTGACTGCTCTTCCACAGGAATTTGGTTCAATTCCCAGCACCTTCATGGCAGCTCATAACTTCCTGTAACTCCACTTTCAGGGAATCCAACACCTACACATACATACATACATACAGTCAAAACACAAGTGCACATGAAATGAAAATAAATATTTTTTAAAAGAAGCAGAAAAGCATCACTTTAGCAAGGGAGTAAAGTGTGCATAAGTTTCTGGGAAGAACTTCCCAAAAGATTGAAGGGCAGACAGCATGAGGTGACAATGAACGTGGCATATTGTAAAACTGGCAGAGGAATGTTGAACCAAGGATACCAAGCAGTTCAGAGATGTAGAAAACAAAACAAAACAAAACCTGTGTATTGCCATGTTCATTGTGATGGTGGCTTGGATTAGATTTTCAAAAGTTGTCTGAGTCCTCCAGGAGGACTGAACAAGAGAGGACCAATGACAATTTGAAAGTACTCGGAGTGCTCTTGCCTTTGCATATCAGTCAGAATATTCCTGAGTCATGATGATGCATTGAAAGAGCCTTCCAAAAACCCCTCTAAATCTTTTCATTTAGGGTAAATGAAAATTATACTCTCTCAAGCTTTGTAGCTTTGTTTTGGTTCAGTATTTCAGTTTTCATTTCCCACTCTTGTATGCATATGGTCCAAGGCCTGTCACTAGTGGTAGCCTTGAAGTAATCTTTTTTGAAACAGGGTCTCACTATATATTTCTGGCTGTCCTGGAACTCACTCTATAGATCAGGCTGCCTCTGCCTCTCTGTCTCTGCCTCTCTGCCTCTGCCCTCTGCCCTCTGCCTCTGCCTCTGCCTCTCTGGCCTCTCTGCCTCTCTCTGCCTCTGCCTCTCTGCCTCTGCCTCTGCCTCTGCCTCTGCCTCTGCCTCTGCCTCTGCCTGCTCTGCCTCTGCCTCTCTGCCTCTGCCTCTGCCTCTCTGCCTCTGCTGCCTCTGCCTCTCCTCTGCCTCTCTGCCTCTCTGCCTCTGCTCTCTGCCTCTGCCTCTGCCTCTCTGCCTCTGCCTCTCTGCCTCTGCCTCTGCCTCTGCCTCTGCCTCTCTCTGCCTGCCTCTGCCTCTCTGCCTCTCTGCCTCTCTCTGCCTCTCTGCCTCTGCCTCTCTGCCTCTGCCTCTCTGCCTCTGCCTCTGCCTCTCCTCTCTGCCTCTGCCTCTGCCTCTGCCTCTCCTCTCCTCTGCCTCTCTGCCTCTCTGCCTCTGCCTCTGCCTCTGCCTCTCTGCTCTGCCTCTGCCTCTCTGCCTGCCTCTCTCTCTGCCTCTGCCTCTGCCTCTCTCTGCCTCTGCCTCTCTCCTCTGCCTCTGCCTCTCTGCCTCTCTGCCTCTCTGCCTCTGCCTCTCTGCCTCTGCCTCTGCTCTCTCTGCCTCTGCCTCTGCCTCTCTGCCTCTGCCTCTGCCTCTCTCTGCCTCTGCCTCTCTCTGCCTCTGCCTCTCTGCCTCTGCCTCTGCCTCTCTCTGCCTCTGCTCTCTCTGCCTCTGCCTCTGCCTCTGCCTCTGCCTCTGCCTCTCTGCCTCTCTCTGCCTCTCTGCCTCTGCCTCTCCTCTGCCTCTGCCTCTGCCTCTCTGCCTCTGCCTCTGCTCTCCTCTGCCTCTCTGCCTCTGCTCTGCCTCTCGCCTCTGCCTCTGCCTCTGCCTCTCTGCCTCTGCTCTGCCTCTCTGCCTCTGCCTCTCTGCCTCTCTGCCTTCTCTCTGCCTCTGCCTCTCTCTGCCTCTCTCTGCCTCTCTCTGCCTCTCTGCCTCTCTCTCTGCCTCTCCTCTCTGCCTCTCTGCCTCTCTCTGCCTCTGCCTCTCTCTCTGCCTCTCTCTCTGCCTCTCTCTCTGCCTCTCTCTCTGCCTCTCTCTCTGCCTCTCTGCCTCTGCCTCTCTGCCTCTGCCTCTCTGCCTCTGCCTCTCTTCCTCTGCCTCTCTGCCTCTGCCTCTGCTGCCTCTGCCTCTCTCTGCCTGCCTCTGCCTCTCTGCCTCTGCTCTGCCTCTGCCTCTCTGCCTCTGCCTCTCTGCCTCTGCTCTCTGCCTCTGCCTCTGCCTCTGCCTCTGCCTCTGCCTCTGCCTCTGCCTCTGCCTCTGCCTCTGCCTCTGCCTCTGCCTCCCGAGTTCTGGGATTAAGGGTGTGCTTTCTTATACTGTACAGGACCACCTCTCCAGGGGTAGAATTAACCATAGTAAGCTGGGCTCTCCCACATCAAACTCTAGTCCAGACAGTACCCCAGAGACATGCATGCCTGTAGAGCCAATCTTATGGAGACATTTTCTCAGGTAAGATTTCCTCTTCCCAGATATGTCTAGGTTTTGTCAAGATGACAAAAAAAAAAAAACATGCACAGCCACAACAAAGGGTTCTTTTTTTATTCTTCCAATCGGTGAGATATATTGAAGATTTTATTTTACTTTGAAGTTTACTTGGATCTCTGTAATATATTACTGGATATCTCTTTACTTGGCTCTAATGCTTACATGACCTAGTATTTTTCCATGAAGCCTCTGTGACAGGGAAAACTATTAGGCTGCAGATCCAGCCCCCGTTCTGGTATGAAATTCCATCAACAAATGCCAGGGAAGGACAGCCACAGTCGTCTGTCTGAGGTTATTACAGAAGAACATTCCACCGAGGGCTGAAATCGTAAATCAAGATTTCTTCTTCTCACCCTTTCTTCTATTTATGTGTTTGCTTCAGATAAAGATTTTTTATAGAACAACTCTTATGGTGAAGACATCCTCCAATATGAGCAAAATTTAAATAGGGAAATAATAATTTCATTGCATCTGTATAGGTTGAGATATGTTAACATCCACAGAGAGAGAGAGAGAGAGAGAGAGAGAGAGAGAGAGAGAGAAAGGAGAATAAAAACTAAACAAAAAATGTACCAATGTGGGCTGACAGTGTAGCTCAGTTGTATAGAGTGCTTGCCTACCATGTGTTAGGCCCTGAGTTGAATTTTTCAGAACTACAAACACATGACACATTATTGCATATATTTAAAATAGTGAATTTTTGTTTTCCTCTCTTTAACTTTTCTCTGTTTTTTTTTTTGGGGGGGGGGTAACACAGAGTTTCAGGCTCACCTGAAATTCAAAAGACCTGAGGATGGCCTTGAATCCTTCCAAGCTTCCTGCTCTGCTTTCCAGGCCCGAGGATTGCTGGCATGTGCCATAGTGACCTGTGAATCACTGCAATTTTTCTGTCTCCTACCTTTAGGCAACCAGTTACCCAGTTACCCTTCAATAAGAAGAAAACAGCATTTTAGCCAAAATCTATAGAAGGTAGTCCTGATATACTTAAAACAATTTTAATTACTTTTGCAGAGATTTTACCATTAGATATCATCTAAGGTGCCCTCAAAGGCTATTTTCAAGTAATGTTTCAGTGAGCACTCATTTTATAGTATTTACATAGCGTACTATACCAGCAGTGATATACAAATGCCTAAAAGACACTCAACACAAAGCGGCAGCAAACGCTGTGTTAATAACTATGGAGAAGACCACACACACAATTAAATTAATGAATCCAATTCAACTAAATGAATGTGGGAGCTGGAAATGTAGCTCAGTTGTACAAACATTGCCTAGCAAGTGTGAGGCCCTGGACTCAAACCCAGCAACACAATTAGTTGATAACTAATTCAATAAATGAACGTTGACACAGGCTAGCCTATCAAAAGAATTCTAAAAGATCCAGGCTTTATAGGGTAGAGACTGTATTCTCAGGACTCAAGAGGCTGAGGGGAAAGGATGGTCACAACTTCAAGGTCAGTGCGACACTCACAGTGAGTCGTGGGCCAGCCAGGAATACAGAGTGAGATCCTATTTCAAAACGGGTGGAGGGACAGAATGCGAAAATCCAGGCGGCTTATGATGCTGAACTAAACGCACTGATTCAAAGGAAAATTTCTACATGCCCTTGGGTTTCTCATAAACTTTGAATTGTGTGGTTAGTTAGCATGTTATCTTCATGGATACAATTGCAGGCATATGGTTCAGTTTTAGAACTGTGAGTTATAAAAATAAAAAAATGAAAGGTGCTCAAATTATAGCTTGCTAAAAGGATACCTTCCTAGGATACCTTTGGACTGTCAGATGGTTTGAGCAATGAAAGGGGCAATCAATGGCTTTGGATTCAAACAGAGAAAGAAAGGCTCAGGGAAGGGATTTAATGTCTCGATTTCTCTAGAAACCAGAGACTATCACAGAACCTCCATTTTGAACTGTTGAGAGTACAGTGTGAATGTATATACATGAAATACTTTTGCCTCTGTAAGCAATAAATCACTATTCTCTTCAAATGTGTCAATTAGAAGGAAATTCAGGCTCATTCCTTCAGAAGCAGCTTAGATGACAGTACTTTTACTGCTTTGATATTCTTTAATATTGTTCATGCTTCACCCTGTGTCACCCTGATTAGTCCTTTATGTTATTTTCTTGGCGCCTCTTAAAGTACTCTTTCTAGACAAGTTTTCCTTCCAGGGCATTTTTACTGCCAAGGTCAGCTGCCTCCTCTCTCTTCCACCTTTCTCTTCAGCCCTGTTTTTACTATCTCTAGTTATTCATCTGTTTTTCCTCAAACTTCAAGGTGTCAGAGGCCCTGAGGTATGTTTGGGTCTGATAGATCGTTTTAAAGCAGCTAAAGCCCTTCACAGAGACGTAATATATAAATGAGGTGAGACGTGGTACTGAGTCCTGGCGTTTTCAAGCACACATGCCAAAATTTTCGGGGGTTTTGTTATTTTTTTTTAAATAAGTGGCACAAAGTAGTCACCAAGGGAGTTCATCCATTTGTCTGCAATGCTATAACTTTTATTAAGAACATAGGTCTCCCACATTGATCTAGAAATGTTGAACTCAATTTTTTTCCATTTGTACAGGGGTAACACACTGTATTAAATATGTAAGGTCTTATCTACGTGGGTTTGATTACAAAAACTAATAAAGTGTTCTCTAAATAAAAAAAAAAGAACATAGGTCTCACACTGGGGAGGGCCTAGGCCCTGCTCCAAATGATATGACAGACTTTGAAGATTCCCCTCATGGAAGGCCTCACCATCCCTGGGGAGCAGAAAGGGGATGGGACAGGGGGTTAGTGGGGGGCAGAGGAGGGAGAGGGAACTGGGATTGACATGTAAAACGAGCTTTTTTCTAATTTAAATAAAAAATCTGGAAAAAAGAACATAGGTCTCAAGCAGTAGTTTATGCTTATGTGAGTTTGCTGCATACCTTAATTCGGGGATAGGCTTTCAAGCTCTGCTCTCCCTTTACTGTCCCATGGCCTCATTTTCCAAACGATCCCTTTCAGGGCTCAGTCACTGTGATTATCCCCTCCCTAGCTTCATCTTGCCTCATTTGAGACAACTGGGAAAACTCCAGCAACTAAAATCCAACTCTCTGCCTACTCCTTACCTGTACCTCGGCTGTTGAATGCAGATGAAGAGAAGAAAAACAATACAACTAACTACTTTAAAAGGGCCTTTAGTGGGTTTTCAAGAAACATGTTACATTTTCCAAATTCACTCATTCTCCTGCCCCTGAGTTACTGTTTCACCCAGATCCTGTCTGTATTCAAGCTTCCAAAACCAGTTCTTCCTATCAACACCATCTCTTTTTAGAAAAATGTGCTACAAAAGAATTTCCACTGTGACCCAGCGACATCCGCTGCACTAGCAGCTTCTGGGCTAATCTATGGAAGCACCAGAATGTCTCTTTGTGCCCATGTGCCAACCCTTCTACTGACTCCAAAGCCACTTACTCCAGTTGTAAAAGTTTCTTTTTCAATTTTATCTTACTTTAATGGCAGGCAAGGAACAGAAGCACTAGGTATGCAGTGAATTCGAGAAAGCCTTTCAAAGACATTATGATTAAAATATGTTCAGGGGATGGAGAGACGGTTCAGCAGTTAAGGGCACTGGATGCTCTTCCAGAGGATCTTGATTTGATTCCCAGCAACCACCTGGTGACTCACAACAAACTCTAACTCCAGTTCCAGGGAATGTGATGTGCTATTCTGACCTGTGCAGACACGAGACACAAAATTGGTACATGCAAGCAAACCACACATGCATATAAATATTTTGATCACAATGAAATAAAATATAGAAGTTTAAGCAAACAATGAAAAGTTGTGGATTTTGACATTGAATACAGTGAAGATGTGACAAAATGCTTGATTATGGCTTTGGAAATAGGTTTTTCTTATAATACAAATTTTAATTATCAAAATACACAAGACTAATGTTGGATATATCCTATATGTTTACTATGAACAAATAAAGCAAATGCAAATATCTTTGATTAAATTAGGGTTAAACCTGGCTGGCCTTGAACTCACAGAGATCTGCCTGCCTCTGAGTCCTGAATGATGGGATTAAAGTACAGCCACCTTTCTTATACAGCGTAGACCTAACTGGACAGGAGTAGGGATGCCAGAATGAACTGGAAATTCCTCTATCAATTATCCATTAAGAAAATACTTCACAGACATGCCCACAGGGCAATTCAAATGGCACAATCCCTGAATTGAGGTTCCCACTTCTAAGCTGCATCAAGATGCCAACAGAAGCTATCACAGTCACCATCTACTGCAAAAATAAGGTTCTCTGATGAGGACTGAAAGATTTACTAATCTATGTTTATAAAGATAAGAATTTAGGAAGGAAGGGGCAGGAGGGACTAAGTTCAAGGCCAGCCTGGACTACATAGCTAGTTACTGGCACACAATGCTATATAATGAGGCCTGTCTAAAACTAAAAAGAAACAAGAAAAGAAAAGGAAAACAGACAAAAAAAAGCTTAGGCAAAAGTTTACTCTTATGTCCATTTAGCAGAAAAATAGAGTCAGGCAGCCACAGGCTTTGGGCCAGTTAACAGTACCATCATGAGTTCCATCTTACAGAGCAGGCTTTAAAATTCAATAGGAAAGTGGTTTGTTACTCCCATAGCATGGCATTTTCAAACACATATAGCTAAAGATTTGAAGCTAACATGCACACGAGAATGAACATGCAACCTTTGTCCTTCTGGGTCCGAGTTACCTAAATTTTTAATATCCTTTCTTTATTTTGTGTGTTTTACTGTTTTAACTATGTTACACAGATTCTATTTTATGGCCCTGTCTATTTGGAGTTTTTAGGTCTCATAGCCAGCAGATACCTCTTTCTCAAAGTTTAGAAATATTTCTTCTATGATTATTTTTAATTAATTAAAATATAATTACATTGCTTCCCCTTTGCCTTTGCTCCCTCCAACCACTCTCTTGTACCCTTCAATTCTCCCTCTCAAATTAATGGCCTGATTTTCTTTGTCCATTTAGAGTTACTTTCATAGGACAATCAATTACGGCATTCATCTCTGGGAAAGACTATTTCTCCCCTCTCAGCATCCCTGAGTTGCCTACAGTTGTTTGGCTAGGAGTGAGTTCTCTCACTTTGACATTAGCTTGTCTATTGAAATTCTCCTTATGATCTTTAGGTAGCCATATTGTTGAGGTTTCATGGCCATTCTGGGAGGCACACTCCCAAACCGTTTTCCTGGTCCTTCTCTGATTTTATAGAAAACATTCTTTATGCCTTTGCTACTGTATTCGTCTCCTTCTGCTATACCATAACTCAAAGTTTACATCTTTTCATGGTATCCAAGGGTTATGTACCATACCATTCATTTTAATTTACTTTAGTTGATCATTGATCTTTACTGAGGGATCCAATTTCTATACCTTGTCTTACAGCTTTGATTCTCTGTCTTCTATGTGATACATTCTATTGGTGAGGCTTTATATAGAGGCTTTCATTTGCCTAAATTGAGTTCTTCATTTCCAGATTCATTTCAGCCTGGATTTTCTTCAGAGATTCTTTCTCTTGGTGAAATTCTAGCTTCGTATCTTGGATTGACTTCCTTATTTCACTCATCTATTTTTGTTCTCTTGAAGTACAGTCATGTTGTCTTTGAGTTCTTTGAAAATACCATTCTTGGAATTCTTTGTCTGAAAGTTTTTCAAGTCTATTCTCGTTGAGGTTCCTTATTACGGGACTAGTAGTTTTTGCAGACAAATGATTCATTGGATTTTCACATCGTTTCTGGGTTTGTACTGAGACTTGTGCATCTGGAGTTGGTTTAGTTCAGGAGTGGGAAGTGAGCCTGGGGATGATGGTCTGAGGAATACTTACCTGTCAGCATGGAAGCTAAGGGAACTACAGAAGTGTGAGAAGTAGGTGTCAGGGTCCAGAGACCCCTTATCTGCTGGTACCAGGAGCTGGAGAAGATAGGGAAAGTTTGAATAAACTTGTCAAAGCCTGAGGACCCCTTACTTATCTGGCATAGCTGGGTGTCTGGGAAAGTTTGGTCTGATTAAGTCTGTTTCTGCCTTTTATACATGTGTGTGTGTGTTCATAAAAGATAAAACAGAGGAAATTGAAATAATGAACAAAATATGAGATAATTAGAATGCATCCTAGTTTCATTATCTTAATTATTTTCCTTCCACATATATTTTTTATTCCTTTAAACCTGAATTTGTGTGTGGGGGGTATACACACTCAAATGTGTGCAGGGTGTAGGGAAGGATGTCAGGAGTCCTCTCCATTTATTCCTTTGAGGCAGGATCTCTCTCTGAACCTGGGAGCTTGCATTTTTCACAGCTAGGCTGGAAACCAGCAAGCCCCAGTAATCCCTTCTGTCTGGGTTTCACAAGTAGCTGGGGTTACAAGTATACACAAGATGCCTTGCTTGTTACGTGAGTACTGTGGGTGTGCAGTCTCTGTCCTCATGGGGAGTAATAAGCATTTTAATCTATTGAGTCACGTCTCTATCCCCTCCTCTTTAGCCTTCATACAAAGACTCCTCAAAAAACATAAATAAGCCAGGTGGTGGTGGTGGTGCACACCTTTAGTCCCAGCACTCGGGAAGCAGAGGCAGGCAAATCCCTGTGAATTCAAGGCCAGCCTGTTCTACAAAGCGACTTCCAGGACAGCCAGAGCTGTTACAGAGAGAACCCCTGTCTCAAAAAAAAAAAAAAACATACATACATAAATAAAACCTGCCCATGTTCCCCTTCTATTAAACTCCAGAATTCAGGATTTCATTCCCATTGTTCCCACTAAAACTTCTCTCCCAGATCACTGGTGGACTTCACATTACTGTACCCACTGCTGAAACGTACTCACCTTAGGCGTAGTAATGGTTAAAGTTAATCCCTCTCTGCTTGGCATCTGGGACTCTATACACTTTATCTCACTGGACTTCCATGACCAGTCTGTTTCCGTCTACTTACCTCAAATTCTAAGAAGCCCCTTACTAAGTGATCCTTCTCTTCTTCATCTGTTGATTTTTAGGATCTCTGGTAATCTCATACTTTCGTTAAATATTACCTATATGCTAATAACTTCCAGATTGGATTTCCATTGGTATTTCCAGGCTCACATCCCCAGTTATTTTCCAAGCAGCTATACATGGTCACTGGGTAAATTTCACAGGCTTCTCAGACCCCACATCATTTCCGTGATGTTGCCTACCAAGCATGTTTGTTCCCATGTTTTTCTTTCTCCTCTGAAAGGCAATGCCATCTTTCCCGTTGCCTAGGCTAAAGATAGAAAATCCAGTCATATTTCTATCTTCACTCCATTACCAAAATGCTAACAGTTCAGTCGCCAATGCTTCAAAAAACCTATCCATGATGCAGCTGGTTCTCGCCGCCACCGCCATCCTCTTGATACAAGAATGGATAGTGTTGACTTAGATCCAAAGAATGTAGTAGGGAATTCTCCTGCTCCTCTTTTGGTTGCCTACCATATAGTCTACAGTTAACACAGCAACCAGAGAGATGCAGTTAAACCAAAGTCAGAACATACAGCGCCTGTATTCCAGAACCATATTTCTCAGAATGAAAGGCCAAAGTGTTACAATCATATGGCCCAACTAGATCCGACTCTGTTTCTACTTGGAACTCCTCTCCAGTCACTCACTTTGTTCCCTTCAGGTCACTCTTATTCATGCCTTGCTTCTTCTTTTTGAAAAATATTGTACTACATTAATTTAGGTGGGGTAGAGCACATGGTGCCTATGAAGGTAAGAGGACAATGGCCTTCTACCATGTGGGTCCTGGGGATTGAACTTGGGTCAAAAAGTTTGGCAACAGGCATCTGTGCTCACTGGGCATATGTTTTTGTGTGTGCGTGTGTACGCATATGCACATGGAGACCAGAAGTCAGTAGAAACAAGTGTCAACATCCTATACACTGTTCAATTGTTCTCCACCTTATTTGGGTGGACAGGGTCTCACTAAACTTGTAGCCCACCAATTTGCCTAGAAATGGCTGCCCAACAAGTCCCAGAGATCCTTCTGCCCCACCTCCTGAGCACCGGGATTATAAGTACATCCTTCCATGCTCAGATTTTTTTCTAAAAGACATCTGTTTTTATTTTATGTGTATGAGGGTTTTACTACATGTATGCATTACATCATGTGTGTGCCCTGTGCCTGCAGAAGACAGAAGAAGGTGTTGGATTCCCAGAAACCAGCATCGGAGATGACTGTGACTGACCATATGAATGCTGGGAACCAAACCCAGATCCTCCAGAAGAGCAGCAAGTGCTCTTAAGCACTGAGCCATCACTCCAGGCCCCATGGCCAGCATTTTTACATGGATACTTGAAGAGCCAAACTAAGGTCCTCATGATGGTGCCGCAGGAACTTTACATACTGAACCATGTCTCCAGTTCCTGACGGCTTATACATAAATCTTCTGTCACTTTCCCATGTTTGAGCCTCTCCAGCTTCTGGTCACTCTACTTTTGCTATTTCTCTCCTCAGACATCCGCAGCCCCAAGCTTCACTTACTTCCAAGTTTTACACTGAGACTTTTTCCGACTATCCAGAAGTTATGTTCCTATGCATACCACCCTTTCAATCACACGTCTCAGGATTTTTTTATCCACCAAACACAGAGTTTGTTTATTTATATATATTTGTGTGTGTATGTATGTACGGTGTGCATATTTGTGTATATACATGCTCTTATGTACACATTCACACATGTGGAGCTGAGGGTGTGTACTCACGTGTTCACCTGAATGTGGAAGCCAAAGGTTGACTTCTAGCGCTCCCCTTAACAGTTTTTCATTGATTTCCATTATTTATGGGGTTCTCTCAACTGAAACCAGAGCACACCTATTCAGCTAGCCTAACTAGGCAGCTTGCCCTGGAGATGCCCTATCTCTAACTCTAAAGGGCTGGGATTGCAGGCTGGCCAACACACCTTCCTATCATTGGGGATCCCTATTCTGGTCTCACACTAACACTGAACCATCTCTTACTCAGCCCCATGAATAAGGTTTTGATGGCTCATTGAACATGAGAATAAGAAGAGCCACAGCTAGGTTGACAGCGGCTCTGTTTACAGCTTAGGTATCTGCATGGAAGAGTGTACCACAAAAGTAAAGAGAGATGTGAGAGTTATTACAGAAGGCACCAAGCAGACACTGTACTAGGTCTGTGAGTGGGAGCTCCTTTCATAAAGTGACTGTGGGAGCTGCTGAATTCAGGGAGTGGTATTAGAAGACGGGCAAAAATGTGGAGGGGCTACATTGAAAAGGGCAAAGAGGGGCCAGAACCAAATGAAAAGTAAGTCTGGGAATCATAGGACAGATATCAGTGCAGTATATGGCACATAAAAGATCAGAAGGACATGGCTACATTCTACAACTCATATGGTAACAAGCTAAGCTAGCTGAGCTGAGTGGGTGGGGATGAGTGCCATGATGAACCTGAATGGGACATAATGGGGAATCATCTGTGTAGCAAAATCCTGCTCCAAATAGTGTGAACTACCAAGAAAATGTTTAATTTACTACCAAAAAGTCCCAAGGTCACGGGCTTCAGGGAATTTTTTGTTTTGTTTAATATTTTGCAGTGTCTCAAAGAATAATTCAAGGGCAAGGTCTTTTCCAGTTTTGTCTTCAGGCTGCTTCTTCTGATGGCAAGATAATTATGGCAGCCACAGCCATAACATCTAGAGGTAGCCACAGCCAGTTTAGAAAAGACCATAGCATCCTGTGAATACCAGTTTGAGACCAGACAAACAGTTTTAGAAAGGCCCTTTACTCACATAGTAAATGAAAGTTGACTGCCATCACCATACTTCCAAAAATCACATAGATAATGATGATTGGCTTAGTTGGATAAGGACTTTACTGACTTGTGGTAGGTAACATAGTGACTATCACAAAAGGGAAGCTAAGGAAGCCAAAATGGGCTTCATGTGACAAGGAAGAAGGAGTGCTGGCTATAGCAGAGGTATCCATCAGTGTCCCCCACATACTACAATAGTGACAATAACTTTGTTCACTTTCTTAAACTTTTAGTTACTCATATTTACATATCCATCCCCCTATTCCCTTGCCCTCCCCTCCTCCCATGTTCTCCATCCAACCCACCCCGACTCCTCCCCAGGGATAGTGAGGCCTTCTACCAAGGACCTTCAAAGTCTGTCATATCGTTTGGGGGAGGGCCTAGGCTCTCCTTGCTGTATCTGGGCTGCAATAGTATCCCTCCATAGGGAATGGGATCCCAAAGTCCATTTGTGCTCTAGGGTTAAAGACTGGCTCCACTGTTAGATGTCCCATAGACTGTCTTGGCCTCCTAGCTGGCACCCACATTCAGAGGATTTGGTTTGGTCCAATGCTGTTTCCCCAGCTTTGTGTTAGGGTCTCCATTCTATCAGAAGGTCGGGTCCACTGTTTCTGCAGGTCTCTCCAGCCCCATCTTGGCTCCTTTGCTCATCCCTCCTCCCTCTCCACAATTTAATTCCAGAGGTGTGGTTCAGTGCTTAGCTATGGGTGTCTGTTTCTGCTTAGAACCGCAACTGGATGAAGACTCTCCTTCCTCTCCCTGCCCCCGGGCTCCAATTTGGTCAGAGGTTCTTGTCCCCATCCCCTTCTTTGAGGGACTGTGCAGTCTTCTCTTGGGGTCCTCCTTGTTTCCTAGCTCCTCTGGCAGTGTGGAATGTAGGCTAATGATCCTTTGCTCTATGTCTAAAAATAAAAAATGAGTGAGTAGCACAGGATGGCCTCCACTCACCAAGAACAGAGATTATAGGCATGTATTTCCACAGCTAGTTTCTGCAGTGCTAGGGATCAAAGCAGGGCTTCATGTACACTAGGCAAGCATTCTACCAACTAAGCTACATATCTAACCTCCAAGGAATTCTTCTTTGACAACAAATTTCACTTTTTAAAATGACAGGCAGAGCTGGAGATGCTCTGCGGCTGACCTAGCATGCAAAAGGTTTTGGTCCTCAGCACCATTGAATAATGAATAAATGAACGAATGAATTAGGCAAGTAGTTTTGAAGCAAATATTTGTAAATAAAAGATGAAAACTTAAACTAAGTGAAAACGTTTCTGCAGCATCTTGCTTAGGAAATCACAGTTGCTCTGACTTCAAGACAGTAATGACCTTGTCCTGACTGTAGGTCAGTGTTTCAATATCCTTATAGAATAGTGTAACTTGCTTACACTTGGCTCTAGATTTGGGTCAACATATTTAATGGACTTGCCATTGGAAATAACTGACAGTAGAGGAAAGGCTTTGATGGACAGTGTTAGATGAAGAACAATATTATCATAATTTTGAATATGCTGCATTTTCTGATGCTAATTTTACATCACTGAATGACAGCTTTGAGGCAAACAAGACACAAATATATATTCCGTCATACAATGTAAGCATACCAGTAATATTTCAATAAAAAGGGTTTTGAAAATCATCCCACATTCAAAATATTGGTGGAAACATAGCACGTCTTACTCTAGGAGATAGAAATACACATTCATAGATTAGATTAAAAGCTTGGAAGAGGCTCTTGGCAAAGAAATTTGTCTAAATCGGTAAAATCCTTCTACAACTCAACAGCTGTTACTAACCACGGATACTCTGGGAAAGGCTGCTTTGTGCCTGGCTCTCACCATGTGCCTCGGTACTGTCAGCATCAGCATTTCCCTAAGGCTTCTTTGAAAGTTTAGGTCATTTATTACTCTCTACTTCACATCTACTGAATGTGAAAGTCTGATGATGGTGGGGTACAATATGGTGACTCTGAAGTACGCTATATGTACTCTAACCAATAGTGACTACTCTAGAGCAACGGACTTTCATGTTCCTGTTAAAGTATTAAACATCACTATGGCACCTGGAATCAGTATATTCGCAGGCAAAGACCTGGGTACGGACAAAATCATTTTTACATGTAAATAGTTTTAAATGGTTTCACTAGGGCAGTGTTTGCTGGTCATGATGTCACATGCTTGTAATCCCAGAACTCCAGAGGACAAGGCATGAGAATGGCCAGAGTTAAAATCTAGCTTGGTCTGCATTGTTATTCCAAGAAAACCAGGCATCAATACTAAGACCTGAATTAATAAATAAAGCAAGCAGTCTCAACTACATTTATAGCACTGCTGAAGATAGAATCCAGGGCCCTGAGCACAATAGTTAGGTGCTATAGCAGGGAGCAATACTTCCAGCCCCTCAGCTTTACACACTGGCCTCAAACTCATAAGCTGCCTACCTCACTTAGTGAGTAGGGAGTTTACAGCCATGCACCATCATGCTTAAACTTCAACTTTACACTTGAACCTCATATATTAAAGTCATAATTACTCCAAAGAAAGGCAACAGAAAAATGCAAGGAAGTACAGGACAGGACTGTAGCTCAGTGTCACAGAACTTCCCCAGCATACGGTTGTATGCCAGTACATCAAAGGAAAACGTACAAAGCTAACTTATAGTGATGAGAAACTATTGCAAAAAATATATCTAAAAAGATATTTGTGAGACAGACCCGGGAGGCAGAGGCAAGAGGATCTCTGTGAGTTTGAGGGCAGTCTGCTCAAACTGGGTGTTTCACAGAGGAATCCTGTTTCAAAAAGCCAAAAATAAAATTGTACTTATAATGTGTAAGAAATTTTCACATCTTTATAATAAAAATGGCAATGACCAAATTAAAAAAATATATAGGTGAAGTGGTATACACATTTAATCCCAGGACTTGGAGACTGAAGCAAAAATGTGAAGAATTCAAGGTATGCCTGAATTACATCATGAGACCCTGACTCAAAAAGTACTAAAGGACAAAATACAGCAAATGAACTTGAATCGATAATGATGGGTAAATATTGTCTCTTTAACAAGAGAGAAATTCTACATTGTATGGTATGTGTATGGAAAAAAGTGCTACATGCTTGAAATTTCCATTTCACACGAGCTAGGGTAGCTACAATGAAAAGAAAACTAATAGCAGGTGTTAGTGAAGTGAAGAAACAGGAACGTTCCAGTTGTGCTGATAGAAATGATAATGGTACGGCTACTCCAAAACCCAGTGTGGGGGTGGGAAAGTTAGGCAAGTGAGTAAATGCCTTCTCAGGCATGCTAAACTCTGAGTAAGGGAGCAAGTGAATTATAAGCACAGACACTCAGAACTGTACATAACAGCCCATTATTCATGATGGTCAAATGTCCACTATCCACTGATGAATTGAGAAACAAAATATGGTATGATGTTTAGTTATGAAAAGGGATGAAGTAACAATACATGCTATTTCATGGACGGGTGCTGGAAACATGCTAAGTGAAAGGAACAAATTACAAAAGGCCAGGGATAGTAAGAGTCCAGGTATATTCAGTAGATATGTGGAGCCCTCTTACGTGTAACGGTGGTGACACCCCTTTGGGCATGTCTTCAGGCAGATGGGGGAAGCATGAGGTGTGGTTTCACTTGTCCAGCAGGAAGGACAGAGAAGCACTTCCGTGGTTCTTTGGGTTTTTCTGTGTCAGCGTTCTAGTGAAATCATTACACCCTTGCCTTCAAATAGGTCCAGAGACAGGAGGCATGTAGTGCTTTGGAAATGTCGAGGGGAAAGAGAAGAGCAGAGTGGGTCTGCTTGAGGCAAGTGACAAAAAAAAAAGATTGTAAAAATAGACAGTCATGATGGCTATATAACAACTTGAATATACTAAAAAAAAATTGAGTAAAAGAGCAAATTTTAAAGTAGTCATAATGGCACAGACCTATAACCTCAGCACATGGGTGACCATGACAATGGGTGAGGGATTCAAGGACAACCTTGACTTTATAGCAAGTGTGATGCCAGTCTGGACTACCTGAGACCCTATCTGAAAGTAAAAATAAAAATAAAATGAAACAAAAAGATGAAGTTTATTGCATATAGATTATAGGCCAAGATGATAGGAAAATGCATCGCTAGTGAGCTGTTCAGGAAGTTCTTGCTGTTTGGGAAGCAATGCATAGGTAGCATTGCATTTTTGCAAATGAATTCACACCAAATATATGCACTGCTCAAGATCCTGTTGAGACCTGGAATGTGATGCTTCCATTTCCACAGGTAAACACTTTATCTCTTTATTTCTTGCATCTATCTCTTTATTTCTTGCATCTATGTGCTTTGAGGGGAAAAATGGGCAAATGCCCATATTAATAACAAGCATCAACCAGTATAAATTTTTATAGCATACATCATAACCTGGATCTTCATTGGAACAGTTTTTAAAAAGCTAATCAACGTTCTAGCATGGAGAGAAAAGGGGTTCAAGGGACCCCACCACTTACTATGGAATCATGGACAGACGGTTTCTTGGGGAGGAAGTTAGTTTTCTCTAAATCTGTGAGCATTGGTAGGTCAACTACACTCCACTGGCTAGCCTCACACCCACCAATATAGAAGAACAAACTGAACTTAATAGAATAGTAAAAATGAAGAGATATTATGAAGTTGGCAGAGTAGGGGGTTAAGGGTAGGAGTTGAGGGTTGGCGGTGAATATGATCAAAATACACTATATGAAATTCTTGAAGAATTGTTAAAATGTTACGGGTTTTCAAAAACATCAGAAGACATTTTGCCGGGCTATCCAAGCCACTGTAGCAACCTGTTCATCCTATTAGCTTACGTCTTGTGTTCAGCACCTTGCCTGTTTAATCTCTACAAATATCCCCAAAACTTTGGCTATCACAAGCTATACCAACTGTCATTTTATCATATAGCACTTGTCTATAGAGTTGCTCCACCAAAGGTGGTCCAGGGAGGGGGAAATGACTTTCAGTGTAACCATCTTCCACTGCAGGCTAGCTCCAATTTGCATTCTAAGTCTGTGCTTAAATGGATTGGAAGATCCCCCTTTCTTCTGTGTACACCATCAAACACTGCCGCTATGACTAGTGACTCCTGGAGGCATTATACAAACTTGCTTGTCTTCAGAGGCAAGACCAAAACTGAGAGCTCACTTCAAGTCCCAGCAACCTTTTTTTCTGGTTAAGACTGACACATGGAGCCTGAGGCTGCAGCCCGGGGAAGGGGAGAGCATTTGCCTGGTATGTGCGAGGCCCTGTGGTAGCAGTGGCAGTTGCTCTGTGACCTAGCAAACTTCTGTTCTTGTTATTTTATGAATGCTGATTATGAAATTTTATTGCTGGATCTGCTTAGCCTTAAACAGCTCTGCTCAGTGCTGGATATAGCATGCTGAGCTGTAACCAACATTTAGTCCATTTCCTCCTTCTTTGTATTTAATGGATTCCAGGAGGCCTGATCTCTTGCCAGTGTTTTCTTTGTGATTTCATCCAGTGGCTGTCAGGCAGACACAGAGTCCATTTCTTAGACTCTCTCATTTTCATTCTTCCCCCTGCCCCACTCTCCCTCCCTTCTTCTGTCTTTCCAAGATTTATTAATATCACCAGCTTAGAAATTTATACAATCTGTAATTTTTCTTAAAAGAGACTTGGTTTTCTGAGACAAGATCTTTAGTATTTGAATTCATTGTTGGGATAAAATTCAGTCAAAGTAGCCAGCAGTTTGTATCTGTTCACCATTCCTTCTAGAAACTTCCTGTCCCGTGCATCTGTGAGTCTTAGGCACAGCAGCTCTAGGCCATTTTTAGCTTGAGATTTTCAGCCAGTGTCCAGTTCTATTATTTAAAGTAAGCAAGATCATCTTTGATATCTGACCCTAGGTGACCTCACAGGTTGTGTGCAGTTTATGCCCCTTTGTTCAAAGGGCTTCATGATTCCAGAAGCTCACAGACTTCAAGCAGTTTCAGCACACAGTACATTTTTACAGTGTGATTGCATCCTTTGATCGTCCTCCTGTGTGTCTTCTTGACAAACATAGACATGACATTGCATGACATTGGTAACCCTGAGGACGTTTTCCCCTTTAGTTAATTGTAGGATTTTCCCCTTTAAGGATCTGAGTCCTTTTTTTATATATATATATATATTCTAGTGTGTTTGGCCCACGTGTGTGCTAATAAATTAGAAATAGGAAGCCTGATTCTCTGGACAAAGAAAATAAGATAGTTTGTCATATGCCTATGGAAAAACACCCAGCACATTTCTCAATAAGCATCATTATATTCAAAACAAGAATCAGACTGTCCATGTGCCCCAGTTCTGTGTGTTAAAATGAACCACCTTGCTCGTGTGTTCATTGTCTATAACTTGGGAGGGAGCTGGAGACACCATGGGACGATGGGCTGACCTTACAGGGTCACTCCCTCCCTCTTTGCTGAAACAGTGTACCCCTGCTTTCTAAAATAATGCCCATTTTCAGTTTCCCCCTCTGGAAAACTGAATCTTGATTCTGAGAATGTTTCCCTCCATGCATTTTCTGCCTTGTTTCTCTATTTTTATGTTTCTGTTTGTGTTTGACACAGGGTCTCATGTGACACAGGCTAACCTCAATCTGCTATGTAGTCAAGGATGGCCTTGAATTTCTGATATTGCTACATCTGCCACCCAAGTGCTGGGATTACAGTTGTAGGCCACTAGCCTTGCTTTTGGTTCCTCCATTTTGAGCAAAATTGCAGTGTTGGAGTCCCTCAAGGTATAGCATATAGTCCTAAATTTACTTCCTACATTCTCAAGTCCTCAATCAGGTAGCAGTGATACTTTCATACATCTTTATTCTAAGCATGCATATTCCCTAGGTTGCCATAATCCAGTACAACAGGTAGTGGATTCAAGATGTGTAACCATTTCCCTACATTCCTTCTTTTCCTTAGGTGATGTCCATTCAGCCAAAGGTGCCATTCATTATCTATTCCATGGCTCAAGACAGAAAACCAGAAGCTATCTTTAATGTTAAAGCTCTTTCCCTGTCATTATTTTATCAGTAAATCCTGTTTTTTTCATCTCTGATGCCTCCATCAAGTCAAGGCATTTTGTTCTCTCCTCGTCTATTGCTAGGACTTTGGAGCAAGGTATGAAGTAGCACTGCCTCTCAGGATAGCCTTGCTCAGTCCTGCAATCCATTTGAAACTGAAGGCTCTGGGAAAATTGGGAGCTGTAAACCAGCTATTTGTCACTTTAGAAAATGAAAACTATTCATAGTATTCCTTTTGCTTTGTAGGATAAAGCCTGTAGTGGTTAAAATTGTAATCTTCACTGGATTAAAATCCTCTAGGAGACACACCTCTGGCAATGTATGTGACAGCATTTCCAGAAATGTTTAACTGAACAGAGCACACATGCCTCAAATGTGGTCAGAGGATTTCCAGAAACGTGTAACTGAACAGAGACTACACATGCCAAATGTGAGGGGCAGGATTCTATGGGCTGGGGCCTTCAGCTGAATAAGAAGGAGGAAATGATCTGGGCGCCTGCATTCATTGCTCTCGACTTCTAGATTATGGATACAGTGTGACATATTCCTGCTGTCATGGAAGCCTCTAGCCCAGTGGTTCTCAACCTTCCCAATGCAGCAAGCTGTTAACATAGTCAGTTCCTCATGTTGTGATAAACTCCAACCATAAGCTATTTTCATAGCTACTCCCATTACTGTAATTTGCTACTATTGGAAGTCATAATATAATATCCCATATGCAGGATATCCGATACGTGATCCCTGTGAAAGGGTCATTCAACTCCCAAAGCGGTCATGCCCCACAGGTGGAGAACCACTGCTGTCTCCCTATACATCATGAACCAAAATACAGCTTTCCATTTCTGAGTTGCTGTCATTGGCTACTTTATCACAGAAATGAGGAAAGTGACTTACCGTAAGGACCAGTTAGACTTCCACCATTCTATCTCCTTTCATCTCCTCCATCATGTAAGACTCCTTATCATCACAGATACTCTGCACACTCTGCCAAACTGGGAGCATCCTTCAACATCATCAGCCTCCACCAACAGTTGAATTCTCAACTGAAATAATAAATGACTCTAAATGGCTGGAAATGTAGCTCAGAGGAAATGAGCTTGCCTGGGCTCCATCAACATGGGGGGGGGGGTTGGGGAATCCATAATAGATACTAACATAAGGTATGAATGGGACCAACTAGGAGATTCTTTGGTTCATCTAACAGCAAATGTATGAAAAAGAAACAAAATAAGTATTTAGAAATATATATGAATATACATATGTGTATGTAACAACTTTAATGAAAAATACAAGCCATGTACTTGAAAGAGAGCAAGGAAGGGTATAGGGGAAGGTGTGGAAGAAAGAAAGGTAAGGGAGAAATGGTGTAATAATGTTATAATATCAAAAACAAAATAATAAAATCCCTATAAAAGGATCTTCTTCCTATTGGGTATGCATATGTTATTAACAATAAAAATAAAAATTTCAGATTTAAAATTTTTGTTTAATTTTGTTTGGGTAGAGCAATAATCTCTTCTATGCAGAGAAAGTAATAATTAAAGTATCTAGGGATTGGAAAGATGGCTCATGGGTTGGGAGAACTTGTTGCTCTTGTACAGGACCCAGGCTCAACCAGCAGCTTCCACATGGTTCACAACAATCTGGAACTCCAGTTCCCGGAGATCCAATTCCCTCTTCAGATCTCCATAGACATCAGGGAAGAACATGAAAGGAAAATACCCATAAACACAAAAAGTATATTAAAAAGAAAAGAAATTTTTAAAAGTTTAACAATGATGATTACAATTTAAGATGGGTATCACTATAAACACCTGGAATTCTAGCACTTGTGAGGGGGAAGCAAGCTCAAGGGTACACTTGGCTACATAGAGATGTAGAGGCCAGCCTGGGGTATTTGAGAACTTATCTGAAAAATTCAACAGGAACTGGAGAGGAAGAGGGGAAGAGAAGGAGAAAGGGAGAGTTAAACTAAGTTGGCTGTTTAGTATCAAAATAATTTTTATTTTTCATATATTATTGACATTGTGTTTTAAAAGATAAATTGCCTGTGCTCTCTCTCTCTCTCTCTCTCTCTCTCTCTATATATATATATATATATATATATATATATATATATATGCACCCAGCAATACAAAAAGGATATTGCCTGTAGGAAACATTAAAACAATACCTCATCTGAGGCCAATTTTATCTTTAGATTACTCAGAGTTTAAAATAAATAAGAGGAAAATTGTTCTACGCATGCAACCGGATACTGTCCAAGGCCTGTCTCCCACTAGAACAGGTGTGCTTTCAATGGCCTTTTATTGCTCATTTTATCCTCCTCTTGTTCTGTTGTTCCCTACAGTCAACAGCTGTGACTGCTGTTTGGTCTCTATAGTACCCAGATTATTTTCTCCTTTAGTCTTTACGCAATCTCATTTTCCTGATGTCTTCATGTTGCTGTTTTTCAGTGTATGATGCAGTAGCTAGTAGACACAGAAGTTCTATTGAGCCTAGTTCTATATACACCACTCTGTCTGCGTTGATTATATGAAGGCAACATATTCTATAAGACCCCAGAGTCCCCATGTCATATTTAAAGCCTTGTGGACAATTGGTTTTGGATGAATGACACATGGCCTCAAAGTAGAGGGACTACTTAAGGTCTCTCCAAGACAGACATATACTCTCTTTCTAGATATTCAGCCTTTACTCATTGAAAAGTCTATTTATTGAGCTGCAGATAGGGCACAGCTGAACACTAGCCTGGCATGAGCAATGACCTGGTTTCAATCCCCAGCAGTTAAAAAAAAACCCTATGTTGAACAACTATTCTGTTCAAAATATTATACTAGAAGGTGAAGACAGGAAGATGATTAATACACAGTGCCTTCCTATCCTAATTAGGGTTTCAATTGCTGTGAAGACATACCATGACCATAGCAACTTTTATAAAGGAAAACATTTAATTGGGATGACTTAAAGTTTCAGAAGTTTAGCTCAATATCATCAGGGTGAGAAACATGGTAGAATGCAGGCAGACATGATGCTGGAGAAGGAGCTGAGAGTTCTACATCTTAATCTGCAAGCAACAGGAAGGGAACTGAGACACTGGGCATACCTTGAATGTAGGAGACCCCAAAGCCCACCCCCACAGTGACACACTTCCTCCAACAAGGCCACACCTCCTAATAGTGCCACTATGGGGCCATTTTCTTTCAAACCACCACACTGCCCTTTAAATTTAACTCACTATGTAAGAAAGGCTAATTTAGAACTTCTAATCCTCCTGCCTTTAACTCCCAAATGCTGAAAATACAAAAATGCATCACCATGTCTGTGATTCAGGGTCAGAAAGGGAACCAAGATATTTGTGCATAGTAGGCAAATACTCTCCCAGTAGAGCTACATCCCCTACCCTTGTGTTATCTCTTTTTAACTTTTCATATATAGTTTGTCTTAAACTCGATCTGTATAAAAATATACCTAATCATTCTACTTTTATACTTTCATTTGTCCCACCTTACAAAAGAAAGAAACAAATTTGAATTGAGTTTTCAGATTTCCTGGCCAGAAAACAAGGAAACATGGGAAATATGGTACAATAATTGAGAAATTCATTATACTAATTATGCAGCCTTTTGGTAAAGAGAAGTAGTTTCTAATGCCTTGGTTTCAAAAAAATCAAAGGAGGGACTAAGCTGTCATTTGGTAGATCATGGTATATAACTATAACTTTTATGACACATAATTATGCAATCTCTGGTTTATAATTTAGGAAATACTGAACAGTATTGTTTGAAATGAATTCCTTTCATTCTCATCCACTGTTTTACATGAACAGTATTTCTGTTCGTTTATTTGTTTGTTTGTTTTTCGAAACAGGGTTTCCCTGTGTAGCTTTGGAGCCTGTCCTGGAACTAGCTCTCGTAGACCAGGATGGTCTCAAACTCCCAAGTACTGGAATTAAAGGTGTTCACCACCACCGCCCAGCTATGAACAGTGCTTCTTGACACTGAAGTCTATGAAAAATGCTAGATTTTATTTCATTTGAACAATAAGTAATACCCAGATTTATGAATTAATTTTGTTGAAAAAGAAAATCCTCTTTCCTCACTTTAAAAATATATTCACAAAACTATGCCCATTAAGTATAAGATTTTGCAATGGATTCACTGTATTTTAATTAATTTTTGTGATGATGATTAGAATGAAAACAGTCTGATGAAAGTCTCAGGGCTTAACAGTGACGGGAAATAAGCATTTTTTACAATTTAAATTTATACATGCTATTATTGCAAACATTAGTAGGTGATAACAAGACTTTCGAAGATAGAAATAAATAACATTGAAATAAAATATTCTGGGTTGAGGAGAATGAAAATATGAGCCCAACAAGAAAACTTAACTTATAAAATTTCTGGCACTTCAAAAGGAATTTGCTCATATGACTTTTAAATTAATAGTAGATATTAGATGAGGATGAAAATTGTTCCCACAAAATATATTTCTTTTCAAATATAATCTTGGGGGGTGGCTGGAGAGATGGCTCAGTGGCTAAGAGCACTTGCTACTCTTCCAGAGGACCCAGGGTCAATTCCCAGCATCCACATGGCACTTAACAACTGTCTGCAACTCCAGTTCCAGGCTATATGATGTCCTCTTCTGGCCACTTGTAGTACAAGGCAGGCAAAACATGCATACACATAAAATTAAAATTTTAATAAAATATCAAGATTAAACAAGTCTTTAACCCCAGAACTCTGAGGCAGAAGCAAAGAAGTCTCTGTGAGTTTCAGGCAGCCTGTTCTACATAGAGAGTTCTAGGACAGCCAGACTAGATAGTGGGATTCTGTCTCCAGAAAGAGAAAAAGAAAGAAAGAAAGAAAGAAAGAAAGAAAGAAAGAAAGGAAGAAAGGAAGAAAGGAAGAAAGAAAGGAAGGAAGGAAGGAAGGAAGGAAGGAAGGAAGGAAGGAAGGAAGAAAGAAAGGAAGAAAGAGAAGGACGGAGGGAGGGAGGGAGGGAGGGAGGGAGAAAAGAGAAAGAGTCATAATATGTCAGGTATTTATAAAGTTCAGAATTTCTTCCAGAAAAAGTTGTTAGATATCAACTTCAATATATTTTATGAAGTACATGTTTCCAAATTCAGAAGTTACACAAGTCACAGATGCTGACAAGCAATGTCTTCTGTGGGGCTCCCCTGGGGACAGTTATAACCTACCTTCAGTTGGAGGCTCTTATTCCCAACAGTTGCCAAGGACAAAGCTAACTGAAGCCATTGTGTCACATTAATTTATTCCAATCACAAGCAAGACACAAAACCTTTCCCACGAGTTTTTCCAGTGTCCCTACTTTTAATTCCTCTGCTGCTTGTGTTTTCCCCTAGCTTTTGCCCTCTATGGACTCTCTCTGCCTCATCTCTCCAACTTAAGCTTCCAGGAGGACTTCTCTCTTTGCTTTCATACAAAGGTTCCATGGATTAAAGATAGAATAAATAAAAAATGATATTCTTTGATAATGTGTAGGATCCAAGAGAGAATTGTTTGTAGTCTTCATGAATATTTCCAATTGCCTATGGTGAGTATAGGCTACTAAGCATTGCCCTGAGCTGATGAGAACTACCCACCAAAGGAAGTTAGACCCCAGTCTGAAGAGGTGCCTGCCTTGAACCTATTGAGAAGAACTTCAAAAGGCATGTCCCTTTACACAAGTGAACAGTATTGCCATCTTGCTCAAGTACCATCTGCCAGAGATACGTTGGTATGGGCCTATTATTGCCAGCTCAAAAGCCAAGCAGACCCTTTCCCTCCTCCTTAGGCCTAATCAGACATCTTTATTCCCACACAGGCCAGATTTGAATACACTGAAATCCAGCCCTTCTGATCTCTGATAGGGGCTGAGGTCTCAGGGAACTGCACCCCTTTATCAGCTCCCCACTGCCAGATCTCTCACTTTCATGTGATAGCCATAAAGAATCAGAAGCTCTGAGGGCAGCCCACTGCTCACCATGCATCCACTTACCCATCCATCAGTCCGTCTGTCTGTCCATCAATCCATCCATCCATCCATCCATCCATCCATCCATCCATCCATCCATCCTTCCATCCATCCACCCATCCATCCATTGAAAAATAAGTACTAAGGGCTTAGTATGTGCCTGTGGCTGTACTAACCACTTGGACTATATCACTGAGAAAAATAAAGATCTTGGCTCCACAGACTGTATATTCCAGTAAGGGGGAGTGGGACAACAAACGAATTAAATCTTTAAATAATATACTGTTGTATATTAATTACTATAACGAAGCATTTTAAGTACTGTAAAAAAAAGAAAGAAAAGCTAGAGCAGGGGGAACGATACTAAGGACAGGAAAAGGTGGTTGCATATTAACATAAATGTCCAGGTGAAATTAATGTAAAACAAAAAGTTCACTCACACTGGGCTAGAGATGTAGCAGAATAGTAGAAGGCTTAGCTGGAATGCTTAGAGGGGGCAGAGGATTGATGTTGATAATGTATGCAGAATCCACCCACCACAGCTTAAGACTGCCTCCCTACTGAGACTGCTACTACCTAGATTAGCTAAACCTGCTTCCTTGATGCCACTATGTGCCATAAAACCCCGTCTCTCGAGACCAGCCTGGTCTACAAGAGCTAGTTACAGGACAGCCTCCAAAGCCACAGAGAAACCCTGTCTGGGAAAAAAAAAAACTGTCTCCTTGTTTAGCTGTATATAATAACTCTGCCTCCTTGTTCAGTTGTATGCAACAAGCCTACCTTTTTGTTCAAATCTATATAATAAACACATTGAGCTTCCGAGGTACCACGGTTGAACCAGTGGAGAGCGAGACTACCCAATCCCAGCTCTCTGTGTATATGTCTGTGTTTTTCTTTTCCTCATTCCCTCACTGTCTTAGGCGGGTCCATCCCTGGAATCAGCATAGAAGATTTTGTTGTTAGAATAGTTTTAAGTTCTCAACTACCAACATTTCACACAGAACCCAATTTCACATATGCAATCTTCACCATTCTCAGAATCCCCACACAGAGAAGAGCACCTGATACAACCATTCAGTCTACACTGACACACCTTTGTCACCCAAAATTTAGAGTCAAAAATAGGAGTGCCTTGCACCTACATTCTAGAGCTTTTGATAAAGGAAGGTATGATGAGATGTAACCACAATTACAAATGCATCCAGATTAGTGTTCGAAAATTCCTGGGTTCCAAGTATTCATCGCTCCCTGTTCCTGAACACTGACAACACTGATCGTTTTCCCAACTCCATAGTTTTATCTTTCCCAGGATGCTGTGGGGATGAAATCATATGTTAGGGAGCTTTCTCAGATCGGCTTATTTTAATTCATCGTACACATGTGATGTGCATTTAAATTTTCTCCTTGTCTTCAGGTGACAGGGAGCTTACATTTGTTAGTTTTGCTGTTGTTGAATTGGTTTTCTTCGTTTGTGGTGTGTGGGGGGATTAAACCAAAGACATGAACCATTCTAGGCAAGTGAGCCACATGCCCAGCCCTGCTCCACTTCTATTAGAACTAGGGTAGATACTGCATTGTCTCTTTCTCATGTCTTGTAATGTCTTTTCTTGGAGGTGGGCATCGTTTACTGGGTAAGATAAAGTTCTGAGACTAGACCTTTACTGAAGTAGGGGCAAACTAGTTGAGGAAGGCTCCTTGTGTGCCTTTACCTCTGAATGTCAACTTCACAAGTTCTTCGCAACCCTCCCCAACCTGGAAAAGTGGGTACTTGGGTGGCTAAAGGGAGCTGGAGTTGTGGGTTTCCCTTGCCTCAGGTCAGGTAGGCTCTGATAAATCCCTGCCCTACTGTTTCTTTTGTTCTTCCCTTCTTAGAAGTTCAGGGAGATTTTTTTTCCCCAGTAGTCACAGCCATAACCAGATGAAGCTCCTATAGGCAAAATTCCTAAAACTTGTGCCTGCCACACACATACAATTAGGCCCTGCCAGGAGATTCTGTTTTGAGACATGGTTCTGCTATATTCCTTAAACTTGTATTCTAAACTCTCTCTCTCTCTCTCTCTCTCTCTCTCTCTCTCTCTCTCTCTCTCTCTCTTTCTCATCTGTTTAGCAAACTCTCTGGGTGACTGAAAAGGCAGCTCTCTGTTAGTATTCCACCCACATCTCAGCAGTGTGTCCATCTTACAGCTGCTAAGCAGTTGGCTTCTAAAGCATCCCAGCTGTCCCCCCTTTAGCTAAAGAATTGCCCTCAGCTGTCACAACCACATCTCCCAGAACGTTATGTGCCAATGTGGAGTGGCATTCATATCTCCTCTCTCTCCCTCGCGTCCTCCCTCCCTTCCTCCCTCTCCCTCTGCCCCTGTCTGTTTTTTTTGTTGTTGTTGTTTCTTGAGATATGTTCCATATATTAGAGGCTGACCACATAGATGAAAATAAGCTTGAACTCCTGACACTCCTACCCCCCCCAAGTACCTGAATAATAAGCATGTCACAAGTTCTAGGCTAATCTGAGCTAGAAAATGGGCACTGCTACCTCCCTTAGAAGGAGAAAGTGATGGCTTGTTCACCCACAGGCTCATACATACACTAGAATGTTTGGTCCCCAGTTGGTAAATGGATTAGGAAGTGTAGCCTTGTTGAAGAAGGTGTGCCACTGGGGCTTTGAGGTTTCAAAAGGCTACAGCAAGCCTGCCACTCCCCCCCCCCCCCGCTGCTGTCTGCTGCCAAGATGCAAGCTCTCAGTACTGCTCCAGCACCGAGTCTATCTGCCTGCCTGCCACCATGAGCCCCTCTGTGACAGTCATCAGTCACGAACTAAACCTTCTAAAACTGTAAGCAAGCCCCAACTGAATGCTTTCTTAATTGCATCGATTATACCTGACAGGAGAATTCTCCAGGTTGCTTTATTCTCTACAGCTGCAGTTCAATGCATCAAAGGAAGCCTAGACTTTCTGGGTGGCAAATTTCCCCGGTTCTTTTGTTTTCTCTCCCCTCCATATGCAAGCAAAGCCCTGTCTCTGGCTCTACTATACAATCTGATAGAAGATGACTGGGATGTACAGTGCTCATCAAAGAATGTAAGCAAAGCTCAAAAACAGCACAATGTGGCTAGCTAACTAAAGAGCAGAACTAACATGGTCACATGAAAGCACTGCTGTTGGTTTTCAAGATGGGGCATCACCACAGGGGTTTAAGCATCATGGGTAAGAGGCAGGACTCATGGAAAAGGGTAACAGCACAACGAATGCAACACATTTGTAATGGGAGCATCAAAAACAACCGTGGTTACTGCTTATTACCTTTTTGTGCCTTTCTGCAAAGGAAGTAACAATGCAACCCAACCACTTCGTGGATTAGAACCCATTGAGAGCCTTTTGGGTGGCAATGGACACAAGGAAGATGCTCAACAAGTGGTTGTTAATGAAAGCAAAAACAGGTGTGGAGGGAATCACAGATAGGTGAGTTGGAAACATGGAGCAGTGGAAACCAGAACATGAATGGGAAGGAAGTTTATTTAAAAGCAAGACTGTGAGTTGACACAAACTTGAGACATGTGAATGCAGTTACTTAGAGCTAGTTAAGAGAGGGATGGCAAGAAACAGAAGGTGAAAGGTAGGAGAAAAACATGTGTAATGCACAGTGGTCTCCTCTGGTGACAAGGGCATTCATGAAAGCTGTCCTCATGTTTTGGCCTTAGATGAATTCTTGGCCTTAGATAACAGTTTTTAAAGCCTATGGTGATTACTAAACAGAAATGTCCACTGGCTCTTCTGAAGGAGCTTTCGGGAATAGTTTACAGGAAACTTTCTCAGAAAGGATTTTAACTTAACAAAGATGCTTCTGTGCAGCAAGCATCTGTGGAAGAATGCTATTCCCACCAGGCAGCATCTTGGAGAAGATGGGAAGTGTCAAGAAAAGATGGAATTTTTAAACTTCCACCTTGGGAGACATTGTGTTTCCAGTACTCTGTGGTTTATACATATATTTGACAACTTAGATTTCCCCCAAAGAGATTAAAACTGATGCTTTATCAATAAGCTGCATCTGAATATTTGCACTGAAGAATAAAATTTTTACTGAGTGTGGTAGCTCACAACTTCAATCCCAGCATTCTGGAGGCTGAGGTAGGGGAAATGCCAAGACTTCAAATCCACCCCAGGCTACAGAAATAAGGCCCTATCTCAAAAACAGTTGAACAAAAAAATGAAATTTTTGATTAATGGCATGAGGGTTTGTTATTTTAATGTTCTTCTGAAGACTACATTAAAAACAGGTATTTGAGCAGGGTACGGTGGTCCATAAAAGTACTAAACTAAAATCTATAATCTACATGCAGAGGACCTGGTGAAGGCCCTGTGGTTGATGCTTCCGTCTCTGTGAGCTCATATGAACTTTGCTCAGTTGTTTTACCAACTTGTTCTCCTCGTGTCATCTGTCCCCTATCTCCCCCATTCCTTCTGCCTCCTCTTCTGAGGGGTTCCCCGAGCCCTGAGGGGAGGGATTTGTTTGTTTGGTTGGTTGGTTGGTTGTTTTTGGGTTTTTCGAGACAGGGTTTCCCTGTGGCTTTGGAGGCTGTCCTGGAACTAGCTCTTGTAGACCAGGGTGGTCTCGAACTCACAGAGATCCACCTGCCTCTGCCTCCCGAGTATTGGGATTAAAGGTGTGTGCCACCAATGCCTGACTGAGGGGAGGGATTTGATACAGACATTTTGACATTTTGTTTGGGGCTGAGTATTCCAACCCCCCCCCTCTCTCTCTCTCTCTCTCTCTCTCTCTCTCTGCATAATGTCTCATCTGCTGCAAGAAGACATGGTGGAAGGAGAGAACTGACTCCTGCAACTTGTTCTCTATCCTCCCATTGCACAATGCAGAAGGCATGTGCCCACCCATAAATAAATAAATAAATGCAATTAAACTTTTAAAGAAGATATTCACTATAACAATGCTTTTTCTCTTTAGGGGGATTTTAAAACAGACATAAGGGTCTCAGACCCTTGGAGACTGTTTCTTTGGAATTATGTACCAATTAAAACCTACATGGGCTGGGCTGGGCGTTGGTGGCACATGCCTTTAATCCCAGCACTCGGGAGGCAGAGGCAGGCAGATCTCTGTGAGTTGGAGGCCAGGCTGGTCTACAGAATGAGTTCCAGGACAGCCAGTACTGTTACACAGAGAAACCGTCTCAAAAAAAAAAAAAAACCCGATATACATGGATGTTTTAATGACTCATGCCTATTCGAAACAACCTTCATTGTCTGTATAGCTTCATTTTATTCTAAGAAATGTCTTTCTTTCCTTCTTACTTTTTTCACTTATTTAGAGAAATGGTCCCCTGTAGTCGATGCTGTCCTCAAACTAACTACATATCAGAGTATATGACCTTGAATTTCTCTTCTTCCTACTCAAGTGCTGAGATTACAGGTGTGTACCACTACATCCAGTTTTATGCAGTGTTAGACAACAAACCCAAGCCTTTGTGGAGGCTAGTGAAGCACCTTCTAAATGAGCTAGCCTATTGTTCTAAGAAATATGGTTTCATATGTGTTGACAAATGCAGGCAATAAGAATTTTGTCTGCGGCTAGAGAGAAGGATCAACGGTTAAGAGGACTTATGTTTGGTTCCCAGCACTCATGTTGTGCAGTTGACAACTACCTGTAACTCCAGCTCCAGGGCATCTGACACACTTCTCTGGCATCTACATACATGCAGAAGCACACACACACACAAACACACACACACACACACAAACACACAAAAAGAAAAGAAGAAACCACACATACAATTATAGACATTATATCCTTTCATTTTCCAGCACCCACATCATGCTGCTCGTAAATGCCTGAAACTCCAGTTCTGGGAGATTTGATGCCCTCTTCTGCAACCTGCACACATGTAGTACACAAAAACTCTTGCAGGCACACACATATATACATAACTTCAAATAATAAATTTTTAAGGAATACTGTCTCCTGGGTGATAAAATACAATGAGCAGATCAGATACAATGGGGAATAATTCCTCTTTTTAGTTGTTTTTGTTTTTCAAGACAGGGTTTCCCTGGGTAGCTTTGGAGCCTATCCTGGAACTAGCTCTTGGAGATCAGGCTGGCCTCGAACTCCCAGAGATCCGTCTGCCTCTGCCTCCCGAGTGCTGGGATTAAAGGCATGAGCTACCACTGTCCAGCTCTATGGGGAATAATTCTAAGTCAAGTGTAAATCATGAGGAACTGTGAAGAAAATGGGCTGAAATGGCAAGAAGAAAAGAAAAAGATGGTACTCACAATTCAAGAGCAGCTCGTGGAAGTTTACCTAGGTCAAGGGTCCAGAAAAAAACAAAAACAAAACATTTTTTCCAGTGATATGGAGAAAGGCAATAAAATCAAACTAGCAAAGAAGTTTGTGTATTTTAATTGGTCAGACTTCTAAGCTAATACCTGGAACTCAATTACAAAAAAACTGTTTTGCTATTTACAGGGGGTCTAACAACTCTTTGAGTAACTGGATTGTGGGTGCCGGATGCTGAAGTGAGAAGACAGGGCTGAGGGTGTAGCTATGTGATGGACCACTTGCCTAGCATATGCAGGACTCTGGCTTCCATTGCCAGCACTGAAAGTTTAGGCTTCTGTTTGACTTGGGCAATTAGCCTTTGCTACTCTAGGCATGGTTTTGAACCCAGATTTTCCAGTGTGGCTTTCCTTGTATCCCTCATAGTAGGAGGTAAGGTGGATTTCAAAGAGAAAATCTTCAACCTATGAAGAACAGTAATGAGAACATAGAAAACATGGGCAATATTTTGTTATATAAATAGTTCTGGCATTTGGGGCCAGGAGAATGTGTTAAAGGAAAAGGAACACATCTCAGGCAACTTCCTAGTTAACATCTCTAACACTCTGCTCTTTAAACCTGTGAAGATCTCAAGTTTTGTGAAGGGAATTGGAAAAGAATCATTAAACTAAATGTTCTATTCTAAGAATAAGTTGTGTCCTGAAGTAACCAAAAGTGCATGCTAAAACACACACACACACAAACATTTCTGTTTCCCTGATGATTGCTAATAGCCAACAAGAAACCGTTTGTAATATATTGATACTTTTAGCTGATCCTAGCCCAAAAAAAGGAAAACAAAAGGAAGGATGGATGGATGGATAGATGGAGGGAGGAAGTAAGGGAAAGAAGGAAGGAAGGAAGGAAACTTGTAATATAGTCATGTTTTCTTCTGTCAAAATTATTTACAGAAGGAAACAGATTTAGTAATTAAGATCACAAACCTTTACCTGAACAGAGTAGCATACACCTGTAACCCAGAATTAAGGAGGTTGTGGCAGGGGGACTGCTATCAGATCAGAATGACTGGGGTGGGGGTGTAATGAAAGAAATGGACATTATGGGGCTATCAAGAAACCTGGCACTAGGAAAATTCCCAAGGATGACCCCAGCTAAGACTCCAGCAATAGTGGAGACAGTACTTGAACTGGCCTTCACCTGTAATCAGATGGATGACTTCCCTCATAGTCATCATAGAAACTTCATCCAGTAACTAATGGAAGCAGATGCAGAGATCCACAGCCAAGCACTGGGCCAGAGCTCAGGGAATCCAATTGAAAAGAGGGAAAAGGGATTGCACAAGCCAGGGGGTCAAGATCATCATGAGGGGACCCATGGAAACAACTAACCTGGCTCATAGAAGCTCATAGAGTCTGAACCAACTACCAGGGAGCCACAAAAAAAGAAAAGAAAGGAAAAGAGAAGAGAGAAGAGAAGGGAAGGGAAGGGAAGGGAAGGGAAGGGAAGGGAAGAGAAGAGAAGAGAAGAGAAGAGAAGAGAAGAGAAGAGAAGAGAAGAGAAGAGAAGAGAAGAGAAGAGAAGAGAAAAATAACCAGGGAGCCTGCATGGGACCGATGTATGCCCTCTGCCTATATGTGACAGTTGTGTAGCTTGGTCTACTGTGGGGCTCCTGGCATTTGGGAACCTGTACCCCATGCTGGATTACCTTTTCCAGCCTTGACTCAAAGGGAGGAGCTTAGTCCTGCCTCAACTTGATGCGCCATTTAGTAAAAGCCCATGCTTGGCCTGACCCTTTCTGAATGGAGACACAGGAAGAATATACAGAGAGGGGGTAGATGGCAATCCGGGGGGGAGGGAAGGAAAGGGAAACTGTGGTTGGTGTGTAAAACTAAATGAAAAATGTTGGTGTGTAAAACTAAATGAAAAATGTTCATTAAAATCTGATCTGACAGTTGGTAAATTTAATTCTAGTTGGTAAAAAGAAAAGTCTAAACAAGTCCTCCTACACAGGCCCAACTGCATTCAAGTCATATGTATCTTACTTCTGAGAATGATTTTTTAAAATTTCTCTCTCTCTCTCTCTCTCTCTCTCTCTCTCTCTCTCTCTCTCTCTCCCTCTCCTCTCCCTCTCCCTCTCCCTCCCCCTCTTTTTCTCTCTATCATTCTCTCTGTCTATCTCTCTAGGATTTCATGTAGCCCAAGCTGGTCTTGATCCTGCTCAGTAGCCAAGAATGACCTTGAACTTTTGATCCTCATACCTGTAACTCCTGAAAACTGGAATTACAGGCATGAACCACCATACCCAGTTCATGAGGTTCTGGGGTGAGAATTCAGAGGTTACAGCATGCTAGGCGAGCAAGCAATGAACTGGATTACAAACTATCCCTCCAAGAATTTTTCTCCATGCATATGCCTTATGAAATATGCTGATGTACCGAGTTGATATTTTCAGAGTAAATAACACTTAAGGTCTGTATGGGGTTTTCCATTATGATGCAATTGTCAGAAGACAGGTCTGGGTAGTGAACAGTTTAGCTGCTTTGGAATTGAATGAAGATTCATTGTGTGTTTCCAAAGCATCTTTGTTAACCACTTTTCCATTTCAGTGATAAAATACCTGAGATAAACAATTTAGAAGGAGGAAAAAGAATATTTTAACTCAACACTCCAGAAGTATCATTCTATTCTTGCTTGGCCTCATTGTTTGGGCTTGTGACAAGATCAAACCCTGTAGTAGAATGGAGCCGCTCACATCATTGCAGCTGGGAAGCACAAGGGGAGAGGACAGGAATATGGTCCCAATATACTCTTCAAAAAATGTCCTCCATTGGAACATTGATTTACTTCCTCCAAGAAAGTCACACTTTACACAGTTGATACCATGTCCCAACAGTAGCATCAGCTAGGGATCAAGCCTACAACATGGAAGCTGGAGGCAGGACATTTAAGGTACAGACATGACATTATGTCATGCATTTAACTGCTGGGGAAAAAACCCTAATACTCAATTGATTAGTGTAAAAAGATCAGACAGTGCACAGTTGCCATCCCAGAGTTAGGGAGGTAGAAACAGGACAGTATCTGGGCCATGCTGGCTATCCAGACTAGACAAACTGATGAGCTCCATGAAAGATCTTGTCTCAGAACATAAAGTGGAGGCCAGCAAGATAGCTCAGCAGATGAAGGTACCTGCCACCAGACCTGATCCTTAGGACCCACAGGGTAGAAGTGAACTGACTTAAAAAGTTTCCCTCTGACCACCACATGCCTATCTCGGCACACAAGCACTTCACACAAAACAAACAAAGAAACAAATAAATAATTAAATAGAAAATAAACAATGTGTCTTTTTCATTAAATAAGGTGCAGAGAGAATGAGGAAGGACACCTGACATTGAGTTCTGGCTTTCAAGCAAACCTACACACATCAGTGCAAATACACACAAACACATACCCATCCACAAAAGAGGACGCAAATACATAGTAAGACACAAATGTAAGCTTGTTAGGTTTTTATAACATTATGACTTTGTAACGGATTATAGCCACTGTCATCCAGAAGCCAGAAAACTATGACCTGAACTCCACCAGTCTGTTTTGGGTTAGATTCTATGGAGCTGGTGGGTGTTTTGTTTTTCTTTGCTTTGTGGTGCCTGGGATTGAATCCTAGAACCTCATACATGCTAGCAAATATGTTATCAGGGGGTTACATCCACAGCCACACACTGGAGCTGGGTAAGTGAGGTTGTACTGATACACAGCCACACTTATACACTCACTCACACAGTGTCCACAGTTGCATTTGTAGAAATACGAGAAGAGTAGATGTTCAGACCTACAAGTCTAAGTATGATTCTTACATGCTTTAAGAAACAGATTGGCCATCTCTGCTAACCCATTAAAAGTGTACCTTGCTTTCAGGCATGCCTTTATCAGCAAACAGTATCTCTTCCATCACCACCCTTAAAAGAAAAGGAAAGAAAACAAAACAAAACAATAAAAGTCTTCAGAAAATCTAGCCCTGTGTTGGATAGAAAGACTACATTCTTTCTCAAGAATAACTTGGATATGTAGGAGTTCATGACCTAGGGTGCACTGAATAAGTTTACTATTCCAGAGAAAAGGGCTATACTATTTTGAGACAGGTTTTCTCTGTATTGCTTTGGAGCCTGGCCTGGAACTCTCTCTTGTAGACCAGGCTGGCCTTGAACTCGCAGAGATCAGCCTGCCTCTGCCTCCTGAGTGCTGGGATTAAAGGCTTGCGCCACCACCGCCCAGCTGGCCGTGTAAGTTTTATCCAGTTAGCTAAACTCCTAAAAATATTCTTACTTGTAGAAGGTTGGTGACAGGCTTATCTCACAAACCTGAAGACCAAGTTCAATACCAAGAACCCACATGACAAAGGCCAGGAGTGGGGATGTTCCCTTGGATCCTGGTGTTGGGGAAGTGGCAACAAGTGAGTCCCTGAGCTCACTGACCCACCAGGCTAGCCTGTGTGATCAGGTCCTGGCCAGTGAGGGACCTCGTTTGATTATTTTTTTGTATGAATGACTCCTAAGGAATGACTCCTGAAATTCATCCACACATACATACACTTTTTCTTTTTCTCGTTTGCCAAATTTTATATATATATATATATATATATATATATATATATATATATATATCAGGTCACCCCATGATCTATATGGACTTGCTTGTCATTCACATTCACTGACAAATTTTCCTTTATTTCTGCCTCCCACCCTTTCCTCAAGTCCAGGGCAGCTAGGACTTTTATCCTCAGACAACATTTGTACTGAGGCTTTCTAATCAGTAGGTGAGTGACTAAGGAAACTATGGCCCATACATATGAGAATGGAATTTCCCCCTCTAGGGCATAATTCAAAGAAAGATACTTTAATCAATTCCTAACACAGGCTTAAGTGAAGTTGTGCTGGGTTATCCCCTTCTTACCTAGCTGTCATAATGACCCTTTTTAAGATGGGAGCAGCAGTGCATACCACTAATCTTATATTTGGGAGGCTGAGGCAGGAGAATTGCCACAAGTTCAAGTCATATGTTGGTTGAATAGTGGGTTCCAGAGCATTCTGGGTTACAGAGAGTGACCCCTGACTCAAAACAAAACACAGTGACTATTTTCAAACTGCCATTTCTTTGGCTTAAAAACCTTCCATGGCAGTCAGGCTTTGGTGGCGCACGCCTTTAATCCCAGCACTCCGAAGGCAGAGGCAGGCAGATCTCTGTGAGTTCGAGGCCAGCCTGGTCTTCAGAGCAAGTGCCAGGATAGGCTCCAAAGCTACACGGAGAAACCCTGTCTCAAAAACAAAAAAAAAAAAAACAAGAAAAAACCTTCCGTGGCTAACACAGATAACACAGATATATATAATATATATATATATATATATATATAATATAATATATATTCACTTTATCATCCTCTACAGGATGGAGTTGCAGTTCTGGCTCCATTTTGGCCCTCTTTCCCACTGGACTTCACACATGTTGGCTTTCTTGTCTTTAGCAGACAAAGCTAGGCTTTTGCAGAGTTTGCCCCCTCCCCCTGTCGGTTGTTCTTTTGCTTTGGTTTTAACAGGCCTGAAACACATGGTCCTCCTGCTTTAGCTTCCCCGGTGGTGTGACAGGCATGAGCCACCATGGTTAGCTCAGTTGTCATTCTCAGGACCAAAGTACTTTTTACATTAGATGGAAGCCTGCCTTTCTTCTTCACATAATTTAAGGACTCTGCTCAAAGGCTACTTTCCCATTTTGGTACTGGTGTTTGATTTTTCTGGTTGTTTGCTGGTCTTTAGACTGGGTGTCTCTGAATAGTCCAGTCCAGCCTCAAATTCACAGTGCTCCTGTCTCAGGCTCCCAAGTACTTGGATTACAAGCAGACATGCCCACACCTGACTTTTCTTCATTTATACTTACAGATAAAGCGACAGCAAGATTACAGAGGATGATGGTATATGCCTCTAGTCCCAACTCCTGGAAAGAAGAGATAAGAGGATCAGGAGTTCAAGGCCAGCTTCTACCCAGCAAGTTTGAGACCATTTTCTGCTATATGACATCCAAATTCAGACTTTGCTACCAAAAAAGGAAAGGAAGAAATGAAAATGAAAGTTTTTTTTTCCTTAAGGAATGAAATTGTTTTATGTGAAAGTCATCAGGAACTACTGAAGTCCAGCGTTCCCACGGATGTTGATATTTTGTTGGTGGGGGGCTTTTGTTGTTTTGTTTGTTTACTTTTTTAAAGACTGAGTTTCTCTGTGTAGCCCTGGCTGTCCTGGAACTTGCTCTGTAAATCAGGCTGGACCTAAACTCAGAAACTTGCCTGCTTCTGCCTACCAAGTGCTGGGAATAAAGATGTGTGCCCCGACGCCTGCCTTGGATGCTTTCTTAAAGCCTTGGAGAAACAGAATTGTTGCGTGGGTTACAAAAAATATTTATAAACCAGTCTTTCTCTATTGAACTTGGTTTGGCTTCTTTGTTTCCTTTATTGTTACTCTTGTAGGGCTTGAGGTTTTGTTTTTGTTCGGTCTGGTTTGGTTTTTGGTTTGTTTGGTTTTTAGTTTTTTGGTTTGTTTTTTAATGTCTCACTTAATGCTCACTTAGTTTCATACGCAGTGGCTAGAGCTGGCCTTGGAATCTTGATCCCCCGGCCTCAAACCCCCAAGTGCTGGGATTTTGAGCACTTGTTATCATGCCAGCTAAACTAGTGTGTTAGAATGTAATAAATCTAGATGGATACACTATGTGTCAAGTCCTGCCTGCACCCAGCCTTCTATTTATTCAGGGCAGGCTGGAAGCTTTGCATTCTTAGAAACCGCATCTCCCAACTGAGGCAAGACCTGCACACCACGTCTTCCTTAGACAGCCATTTGTGGATTTTGAAGGATTCATACCACTAATAAAACCTGCCGCTAGACTCACCACTTCCCTGGCATTCACTGCACAAAGATACCTGCATGAGAGAAATAGGGCTTACAGACAGCCCGAGAGCTATCTATTATGACCTTGTACTGCATCTTACCAGCGCCTTTTCCTATGTCAAAGGGGGGCAGAGTATGGACACAGAACAGCTTTGTCTGCCCTAGGATAGACTGTCTGGCCAGTGAGTTCCAGAGTTTCTCTCACCCCTGCTTCTCTGCCCACTGTCCCTGCTCCTGTGCCCAGAGGCAGAGTTAGAGACATTCACTCTCACACCGGGATTTTCTAAGGGTGCTGGGGCTCTAAAACAAGGTCGTCACGCTTGTGCAACAGGCACTTTCCCAACTGAGCCATTTTCACAGCCCTCCTTATTTAAAATATGCAGTGATGTGTATGATAACAAGGTTGGTGTGAAAATGGTTTAAATAAGCAAGATGGTACAGGTAGAGAGTTACAGACAAGGAGCTGTAAATAATGGGGGTTGGTCTTGCCAAATGGAGTCACTAACTAAAGTGCTTATTTGCCCAAGTCTAATGGCAACCAAATGCAACCTTGTCTTCCAAACATTTTCAACTTTGGATGCCTTTCTGTCACTGAAATTGAAATCTCTCATCAAACCCAAAGCACTTGGCTACTGGCAGATTCAGCTTCATAGTTTATTTAGTCACATTCTATATTAAATAAACACACATTCGCCATTCTGATTTTAGACAATAGGAAAGCTAAGTGCTAAATGATTCATAGCTTCACAGTTCCCCAGGCGATTCCAAAGTGAACAACGTCGCTGAGACTCATAGAGACTAAAGAGAGAGTCAAACCAGACCCATTGGGAACTGCTATCTGGCTCATTAAATGAGATTGCTCACCTGCTACCTTACATGTAGATAGGGACATTCTGGCACCAGAACTGCGGCTCGATGGGAAAGATCACGAGGTCCTAGGTTAGACCCCCAGGCCCACACCAAATCACAAAATCAATTGTGCTCGGTAATCGCAGCACCTGATAGTCAAGGTAAAAAGATTGAGCACTCAAGATTGAAGCAAATCTGGGCAGCACAGTAAATTCAAATCTTGTAATGAGGTGGGAGCCATGAAAATGACTAAGTAGTTTCAAAGGAATCTGATGAAGCAGGTGATAAGAGAGTTAGGAAAGACGCTGGAAAGATGGGTCAGCAGTCAAAAGCAGTGAGCAACCCAGGTTCCGTTCCCAGCATCCACGTAGTGGCTTATAACTGTCTGTAACTCCGGTACCAGGGGACCCAATGCACTCTTCTGGTCTCCTTGAGCACCAAGCATGCATGTGGTATACAAACATCCAAGCAGACAAAACATCCGTGTATTTTTCACGCTTTTATTATGAAACCAATCAATGTTTTCTCTAGTTCATCCTGTGCTTAAGTGCTTAGAAGGAGCTACACAAAGAAGCAGCATGTGTAGCCCCTTTCTCTTTAACCAGATTCCTGAGGGGTGTGGCTGACTGTCTGGAGTCTGCTGTTTCCAGAGCCCATTCTGGAATGTTTACATCGAGTTTTAGCTGAGCAGTGCTCCATTAGAAACAAAATCTTGATAGACAACAGATTTTCAAGAGCGTTGGAAGGCATAAAAACATGATTGCTGAGAGGGGAGCCAAATAGCCTTGATCTTTCTCTATGGCACTAATGATAAAATTCACATAATAGGACTATTTCAAGGGCTGAGTTATATCAGATATGGAAATTGCTTAGTGACAGGCATTATACATAGTAACTGCATAAGGATTGTCTACTTCCATACATATATATGTATACATACAAATTAAGTATATATATATATATATATATATATATATATATATATTAAGTGCATCCAGATTATCTACTTCCATTCACATATGTACAAATTAAAAACCTTATGTAAAAATGATTAATATTGTTTCCTGCTTTGGGAGAGAGAAGCACAGATTTTAATTGAATACAATTTCAACCAAATGGCAAGTCACGTGTCTAAGCCCTTAATACTTATGTGTAATCACACTACATTTGTTCCTGATTCATGCGTCAGATAACAGAAAACCCAACATTCATTTTTGGTAGCTCTTTGGAATAAAATGCCTCATTTTTGCCTAATAGTCATGATTCAAAGGGTTTCACATATAATTGCACTTACCATAATAACTCTGATTGGAGAGATGAATGGACTTCTCCAGTAACACACAGAAATTGTGAAAAGAGGCTGGTGTTAGATAATAGCTCTGGAACTTTGTTTCGTGCTTGGCTGTTTTACTACTTGGTAGAATTCCCTGGATCAATTTGATATCAAGAAACAAATATGTACTAGAAAAGATTCTATTTTTTAAAAAAAACCTAAATGTCTGTATGGTAAATTTATGAAGACATCTATGAGATTTAAGGTTTTGAAAAATGTAGTAGGCGTAATAGAATGCCCAGCCTCAAAGCCTGGAAGAAGGCAGAGCTCTCATTGTCTCATTCTCACATTATATACACTTACTGATGACTAACACTCTAAAACCTCAGAGTTGACAGACACTACAGACACTCAGGGGGACCTTATTTCAGACCATCAACTGTAAAAGGAGCTACACATGAGGGTCTTCAGTAATCCTATTCCATCCTTAGTGAAATATAGTTTTGTATCATGATGAGAGCTGTTCTTTCTCGGTCACCTTATGAGCCATTTGTTCTGCCAGTAAATGTAGGTCTCTCTCTCCCTCTTTTAATGGAATGAAATGATTCAGCATTAAGGCTCATCATCAAATTGGATGCAGAAGCAACATTAGTCACATGATAAATTCATAGCTACAGAAATTGGAAAAAAGTAGTGTGGTGTGTGTGTGTGTGTGTGTGTGTGTGTGTGTGTGTGTGTGTGTGTGATATGTTTGCTGCCCATGTAAAAATCTGAAGAGATCTTGACACATTCAAGATCATCAACTTTATGTATAAATTTATGTTTATGTATTGATTATTTATTTATTTATTGGGTTTTTGAGACAGGGTTTCTTTGCATTGCTTTGGAGACTGTCTTGTAACTAGCTCTTGTAGACCAAGCTGGCCATGAACTCACAGAGATCCGCCTGCCTCTGCCTCCTGAGTGCTGGGAATAAAGGTGTGTGCCACCAATACCTGGCTTTATGTTTATGTTAACATGTGAGCCCTGCTTCAAAGACAGATGAAGACTTACTATAGTTTAGTGTGTCACTCTGGCTGACTTCATTATGTAGCTGAGGCTGAGGACACCGCTTGGTATCTAGCATTCACAAGGCCCTGGATGCTGTCTGTAGCAATAGCGAGAATAAGAGAAGATCAACTTTGTTGAACTACTCAAACTCAGTAAAAACTTGTAGTGGAAATAAAATATTTCACATTTCTTGAAACTTCAACTATCCTAAAGTTTGAAGGGTCACAAGGTAGCTAGTTAGAAAGACCGTGTCTCAATTTGGATGTGATATTAAGTCACTTATCGATTACCCCAAACTAAGTACAAGCAAGGTTTTATTGCTATGTATCAGTGGATGAGTAGATTAACTTAAGATCACATGGGAAACAAAGACGAGGAATCACATTTGTACAGCATACTATACAGTCTAACGCTATTGTTTCATGTGGAATAAGACATGCTGACTCGGTTTTTTTGTTGTTGTTGTTCTTTTTACAAAATATAAAAATTACAGATTTGTTATTTTAGGCACTAATAGCTTAATGTTAAGAACATGAGAAGTGCCTCGACAGATAAAGGCCCTTGCTGCCAAGTCTAAGGACCCAAGGGAACCACACAGTAGGAAGAGAGAATTGACCCCTACAAGGTGTCCTCTGACCTCCACATGTGTGCTATAGCAAGCAAACACACACAGGTAAATATAATTTCAAAAACAAATTTTAAAGAAACAGTTGGAGCCAGGAGGTGGTGGGGTATTTGACAGCTAGAGCCAGGTGGATCTCTATGACTTCCAGGCCAGCCTGATCTACAGAGAAACCCTATCTCCAAAATACAAAAACAAAATCAAAAAAAAAGAGGAGTAGAAAGAGAAGAAGAAAAAGAATGAAACGAACAGCTGGGGATAGAGAGATGGTCCAGTGGTTAAGAGAACTTGCTTCACCAGGTGGTGGTGGCGCACACCTTTAATCTCACCCATCAGGAGGCAGAGGCAGGGGGATCCCTGTGAGTTTGAGGCCTGCCTGGTCTACAGAATGAGTTCCAGGACAGCCAGGGCCGTTACACAGAGAAATCCTGTCTTGAAAAAAAAAAGAAAAAGAAAAAAGCACTGCTGTTCTTGCAGAGAAGCTGGGTTGAATTCCTAGCACTCACGTGCCAGACCATACTGACCTGTAACTACAGTTCCAGGGAAATCTGACACCCGATTCTTCTCATGCATTGAATACTTAAACCCATGTAGGTAAAATACACATAAAATAAAATGCTTTTAAAACAATTATAAAGAAATAACTACCATATTGTTGGTAAGATATGTACAACTTGGTTGACTATTAATCTGTATGGGGTGGTACACAAACACATCCTCTCAGTCCTGTGGAGGCAGAGGCTGGCAGATCTCTGGGGGGGGGAGTGGCAAGGACAGTTTAGTCTGCGTAGCAAGTTCCAGAACAGCCAGGCTCACATAATGAGAAGCCCTTTCAAAGGTGAACAAATCAAATAAGGATGTAGGAATCCTCAAAGCACAGCTCAGATGTTTACCATAAAAATAAAACTGTAGGTATTTTAAAATGATATTTTAAAGGACTTTATAAATATCAGGTTGGAATCTGTCCTATCACATTTGTAAATATCTAAATCAGAAACCATTATAACTACCTGTGCGGTGCTGCACACTAAAATCAAACCTGTCTGTCTTCTAAAAATCAGCCAGCCTGCTGCAGTGATGTATAACAAAGCAGAGTTCTCTAACGTTAAGGTTACACACATCATAATAAACAATTACTTCTTGTTTATTTCACATTAAGGTTTAAGTGGTCATCAGTGATTTTATGTGTCTGCATGTACATGTACATATGTGTGGAGGTCAGAGGTTGCGAATGAGGTATTCCTCACCCTATCGTTTTAGGCAGTATCTCCCAATGAACCTGGAGCTCACCAATGAGCTAGGCTGACTAAACAGTGAATTCTAGGATCCAACTGTCTGTGCCTTCCACTGCTGGAATGACAGACTCAAACCATCACTTTCTGCTCTCCCATGGATGCTGAGAATCTGAATTTGAGTTCTCAAGCTTGTGTGACAATAGCTTTATTCAGGGAGCCATTTCCCCAGCCTCCTCATTCAATATTTGAGTTTTCTAAGTCTACTAAACTTAATCAAGTTTCTTACCATCATATCAGACAAGAGCCAGCAAGATGGCACAATGGATAAAACACTTGCTATAGAAGCCTGAAGACTTGAGTTTGATCCCTGGATCCCACATAAAGCTGGAAGAAAAGAACTGACTTCCCAAAGTTGACCTCTGACATGCTCAATCTATTACACAGCCATCTACATATCCACATCTCCTACACACACAAACACACACACACACACACACACACACACACACACACACACACACACACACACACACAGAGAGAGTAATAATAATAATAAATAAATAAAAATTTAAAGATCAGAATTCAGTTCTGTAATTTAACATTGTTTAGGTCTTCATGTTTTGAGGGTTTTCTTTTGTTTTTGTTTTTGTTTTGTTTTTTTGACACGGTCTCATGCTGGCCTAAAACTCTCTAGGTAGCTTTAGATGACCTTGAACTTTAAACCTGTCTACCTCTACTTTAGAAACACTGGGATTAAAGATGTGAATCACCAAGCCCAATTTTATTTAACATACTTTTTCTTTGTTTTTAATTTTTAAACATTTTGTTAGCTTGTATATATACTAATATAACTTTTGGGGGTGGTACTTCAAGAGGTTTCTCTGCGTAACTACCATGGCTGTCCTGGAACTCACTCTATAGACCAGGCCGGCCTCAAACTCAAAGGTATTTGCCTGCCTCTGCCTCCTGAGTGCTAGGATTAAAGGCGTTGCACTACCACCGGCTACGATAGCGTTATTTTAAAAACAAAGCTTTTATTATGCTAAACAACGTTGAGAAAAACAACAGTTCCTTTCTTGATAGTACATACACATAGGTGTGTATATGAAATCTAACTGTTGCATTACTTTCTTTATAGTTTAGGATGGTACTAGCTTGTTGAGAGGATTTAAGTTCCTGTTCAGGATCAATGTGAAGATAGCTTTTCATTGTAAATGGGTTTTAGTAGTCTCTCTGCTGTCTGTTGGGGCCCCATTTTTTATTTACAGATGATGATCTTCAGTGAGGAAGAGGGCAGAGACCAGGTACATGATTCTGCCATGACAACGAGCGCAATGTATCTGCTTCACACTTGCTGGGCAACAGAGGGTTAAACTCTTTTTAATACTGCCACTCAAATTGCTGTTTACCATCTAAAGTACAGGGTACAGAGTGAGGAGAAAGGTCACAGGGTCATTATACTTTGGTGGCAAAAGAACTATCTTTTTTTTTTTTTTTGCATTCTATTCAGTGCCAAGAAGTCATTTATTACAGGACAAACTTTGGAACTTGTGTTACTCTTCTTGAGGCCTGTTTTATTTCATTTCCACAATGTGAGAAGGAAAAAAAGCCTTCCGGCTGGAGCACTACAGCTGTGCACAGGCTGCTGTCATTCAGTGAGACTGTGCCCATTGTTGAGACTATTGAATCCCATTTCTTCTCTACATTGAGTTGGAATATTTTCAAGACTTGTTACCGAGGCTGGCTTCATGAAACTGATATGTCATTTTGCTCAGCTACTGCAGGAAGCTAATTACATGAGGGTTTCAGCCTGGAGCAACCTCTCCCTTCTCTAAAGATCTATTCTACTGCATTTCTACCACTCATTCATCCTTTTACTCCAAGAGAACTGGGCCCCCAGTATCACTTGGGGGTCATGCTTGGGGGTGTTACCCAGGGGCTTTGCACATGATAGGCTTACATTCTTCCAGTGAGCTATAACCTAGGCCCTTGTCTTAATATGCTCATTTAGTAATATTCCTCATATATTACACTGGACCTTGTTTGTTTGTTTGTTTGATACTTCTTACTGCTATTGTTCTGGATGGCCTTGAACTGCTATGTAGAACAGGCTGGCCTTTAACAGAGCAATTTCCATGCATTTCTCTCCAGAGTGCTAGGAATGCAGGTTAATACCACAGTGTCTATAATACTCCAAGTTATTGATAAATATTTGTTAAATTAGTGAATGGATGAGTGAGCTGATTTATTTAAATGGAGCATGAGCAGCAGCATACTCAAATGTGTGCAAGCAAATGCCTTCTCTATCATTAGCCAGAAACAAAATACATCAGTCTGCTATTATCCAGAGCTACTTGAATGAAGAAAAAAGGAGAAAGGTTTGCCATATTCTGCACTTACCTAATCTGAAGTAATACACAACAACTAAAAAATGGGGGGGGTGGGGAGTAGATGGATAAAGACGTTTAAGTTAGGGCTGGAGATGTTGGTCCATTGGTAGAGTGCTTGATTAGCATGCATAAAGCCTGTCTGTGTTCAGTCCCCACCACCGCATAAGCCAGGCATGGTGACAGATATCTCCAATCCAAGCACTCGGGAGGTGGTGGTTGGAGGATCAGATATTCAGAGTTATTCTGTGCAACATAGTGAGTCTAAGGCCAACATGTTGATGGGAGTGTGTGTGGGGGAGACAAGGGTGAGAGAGAGAGAGGGTGAGAAAAGGAAGGAGGGAGGAGAGGAAGGAAAGGAAAGTAGAAGAGGAAGAAAGAAAAGGGGGCCAGACAGTGGTGGCGCATGCTTTTATTCCCAGAACTCTGGAGGCAGAGGCAGGCAGATCTCTAAGTTAGAGGCCAGCCTGGTCTATAGAGTGAGTTCCAGGACAAAAAGAACTGCATGAGGAAACCCCATTCAGAGAGAGAGAGAGAGAGAGAGAGAGAGAGAGAGAGAGAGAGAGAGAGAGAGACTTGTATAGTATTCTCAAGGTCAGACAGGAAAAAGTCAGCTTAGTTGAGACATCTTTCATCACTAGCTGGATATTATGCTGTTGTATTTTGCAAGACACCTCAAATGTGAACAGAAAAGGAAGATAAACACAGGAGAAAAGGAAAAGTTACTGGGGACTAGAGAGAAAGGAATGTGGGAAAATTTGAAAACTTCACATTAGTAGAAAGAAGAGTGAAGATTTTAATATATAATAATACACAGTAATATAATATCAGAAAAGACCACAATGAAAGTAGAAGGCTATTTTATAGGCATTTCTCTGAGTTGAAGTCCAAGAGATTACATTTAAAATTCAAGAGAATAAAGGAATTTATAGATTAGAAGGAAGTGGTCCTAGATTTTGAATCAAAAGGGTCCTTCCTTATAAACAGAGATAAGAAGCAAATGAACATGAAAGAGAAAATGAAATAAAAACAAGGATGGTGAGATGGATGAAGGAGAAAGAAGAGATGGAAGATAAAGCAATGTGTTTACTTAGGATATTAGAAAATCTGAAAAGAATGATTGAAGTATCACTAATTGCATATTACAGATCAGCAAACGCCTATTAGGTGATAGTAGTCATTGGACTTTTTTTTTTTAAAAACTTATTCATTCCTCAAATGACAATTCAATTACTTCTTTTTATCCCCAGCCTCAGTGGTCAAGACACAAGAACCTCTTTAGATGCCTAGCACCAAACAAACAAATCAAAGGTGATTTTTCATATTTCAAAGCTGATAATTCATTGTATTGTATTCAAGGTCACAGATACAGTCAGAAATTGAAAAAGAGAATTTGTATTCAGAAATAACTCAGGTTAGCCAGGCGGTGGTGTCACACGCCTTCATTCCCAGCACTCAGGAGGCAGAGGCAGGTGGATTTCTGTGAGTTGGAGACCAGCCTGGTCTACAAGAGCTAGTTCCAGGACAGCCTCCAAAGCCACTGAGAAACCTTGTCTTGAAAAAAAAGAAAAAAAAAGAAAAGGAAAGAAATAACTCAGGTAATTCCTAGATTCTGGGCTTTTTTCCTATTTAATGAACACAGTTTGCATTAGATGGACGTATATATCTACACACATTTGTTGACACTGTAAAGACCCAGGAATTCCAATTTGAATGAGTAATCTGGTTGATAACCAAGAAAATACTTCTTGAAAAATGATGTCTCATTTAAATAATTTGTGGGGATAGATTTTAGATCAGCATATCAGTTGAAAAATCTATTCATTATCTCCTAACACTTGTTGATACAGGGATATGTTAATTGTGGAATAAATAAGGCTGAAATCCTATGGAGGAGGAACTAAAAATATTCAGCAGGCAGTGCTGGAGAGATGGATTCATGGTTAAGAGTTTGGTACTCTACCAGAGAACCCCAAGTTCAGTTCCTAGCAACCACATTAGGCTGCCTCCAACTACATGTAACTCTAGTTCCAGGGGATGTGACACCTTCCAGACTCCACAGATACACACATGTAGGTGTCCATACACACAGAGATGCACACATGACACTAATCAAAACTCTAAAAAAATGTTCAGAAGCCATATTTCTTGTTTCCTGAATGTGTGATAAGAAAAAAAATTATGTAGCTTCTAAACCCATAGAGCCCTTAATGTTCTAATTCCAGGAAGAGCTCTGAACAATAATTGCCAGAAAGTCTGGTGTCTGAAGTCAGATCCCTGGAACCCTCCTGGTGGAAGTCAAGGCTTGACACCTGAAAGGAACTGAATCTGACCACACCCATACACACACTAGATGGATAACGGTTTATAAACTTTTGGAAAAGAATCTTCTGGTACATGTGCTTAATATTTTTATCTCTGTCCTTTGAACTGGTGACAGAAGTCAGGACCTGGCGTATGCCATGTCTTGAATCCCTGATACACATCCTTCACCTTCATTTTAAAGGTAAGAAAACTGAAGAGTTGTCACTTGTTTTAGGACATAAGATATGAAGTTACAAGCACTCGCTTCATAGATATGTTGGTGGTCTTCAACCTACACACTTTCATGCTAACCATGCCTCTCTGCTGCTGTCTGCCATATTGCTTTTACATCTGCCTTTGACCTCACGTCCTCAACATGTATGCTTTTTGTCTTTTGCTTCTGTCATTCCATTTCTTCAACTACTGTGCCTCCCCGGATCAGACATTCCTAGAAATTTAGTGTAAACCACAAAAATCTAGGATGCTTAGTAAAACGTGGGTTCTGGGACCTTCAACCAAGGAGCTATGACTTAGTATGCTTGCAAGGGGGATGACTCAGGAATCCCAATTGGAGTAAGTAATCCAGGTGATAACCAAAAACAGGACTCTGAAGAATGGTGTCTGGTTTAAATATTCAACACAAGGCTACAATCAGGTCACCCTTGAAGTGAAAAAGCTGTCGGGTTCTTCAGTGTCCCACTGTGTTGCCTTGAGTTACAGTACACAGTGAGAAATGAATACTACTCAGTGAAATAAAATGTCAACATTTCAAGGGGCCTCCCCTACCTCTGCAAAGACACTTGAGAATCACCCTACATACTGCTCTGTTTAAAGGGAATTATACCTGCTCCTACTTTAATAACCTACACTGTCAAATCTGTTTGAAGAAAGCTTAAAATGAACAAAGCACAGCTGTAGCTATAGTTGCAGTGGTGTGGAAAAATCTATTGCATTCACAAGTATACATCTAACTAAATCAAGCCCCCCCCCAAAAAAATAGGGTATAATACATTTGAACAGAATTGTTAAGTATATAAATCACATAGGGAAATATCAATAGGTTTGGATTATACAAAATGGAAAAAAATAAATTTCAAAAGCTAATACTGAACAAGGACACCTGAGAGACACACCATAATCTGGGAAAATATTTGCAGCAAACATTCAAACTGAAAGATTTGAAGTATAAAAACACACACAGAAGTCAAAAGGGGAAATGAGGAAAGGAAAGAACAAAGACAAATATTCATGAGTCAGGGACAAAATTTAAAGGCTATGTTTTTTAAATGCTCGATTCTGCCTCCCACACTTGCCACTGCCACACTTTTTTTTTGAGCCTTTAAGGCTTAAGTTTAGGCCAGGCGTTGGTGGCGCATGCCTTTAATCCCAGCACTCGGGAGGCAAAGGCGGGCGGATCTCTGTGAGTTACTGGCCAGCCTGGTCTACAGAGCAAGTGCCAGGACAGGCTCCAAAGCTACACAGAGAAACCCTGTCTCAAAAAAGCAAAAGAAAAATTTACAGTAAGACAGTTTGGGGCTGGAGACATAGTTCAGTGGTTAAGGTTGCTTTAAGCTCTTGCATAGAATCTGAGTTCATTCCCAGAACCCACACAGTGGTTTATAACCAGCTGTAAGTCCGGTTCCAAGGAATCCAAAGCCCACTTTTGACCCCCACGGGCATGAAGCATTCAGTCAGTGTATATAAATACATGCAGGCAAAACACTTACACAAAAAATTGTTAGTTGATTCATTTAAAACAGCAGGAAGGTCACTATAAAATCAAGGTCATCCTGAGCTACACAATGAATCCCAGGCAAGCCAGGGCTACAAGTGATATCTTGTCTCAAAAAAGTAAGATAGATGCATACATGCATGGATGCACAGATACATACATACATACATACATACATACATACATACATACATACATACATATGTACAATAATTGTGTATTTTAATTAAATACAAATTTAAGAAAAATTAAATTCTATTTTTTTCTGATTGTTTTTTCCAAACAGGGTTTCTCTGTCTCGGCACTCTGTAGACCAGGCTAGCCTCATACTCAGTGATCCACCTGCTTCTGCCTGCCCAGTGCTGGGATCAAAGGCATGCTCCACCACCACTGCCACCACCACCACCCAGCCAAAAATTAAAATCTTGTCATAGATTGTTGATCACACACTTAGAACTAATAAGCTTCTCTCTAGGATTTTATTATAATAAAAATAATGAACAATTCAGACAAAGGATTTGGCACAGATGCTTTAAGAGGGATAAGAATATTTTAAATATCCAGTCCATGGGATATCTACATTTCAAAATAATGTATAGCAAATTTAATTGGTGTTTTAAAGCATTTAATAGCACTTAAAATGTTTCAAGGGTGGGCAAGTAATTCAGTTGGTGGGGGCTTTACACAACACACAGGAAGCCCTGGGTTGTATTCTCAGCACCAAAAAAATCAGGTGTGGTAGCTAATATCTGCAGTCCTGGCACTTGGGAGGAAGAAGAAGGATCACAAGTTCAAGCCCACCCTTGACTACATAGAGGCTTTGAGTCCAGCATATAATATATAACTCTAACTCAAAAACTGTTTCAAATGTAAGGAAACTTTGACATGGGATCTCATGTAGCTCAGGCTAACCTCAACTCTTTATGTAGCTGAGACTAGCCTTGAATTCCTGATCCTCTTGCCTGCATCTCCCAAGTACTGGAACTAGAGTTGTGCACCAGTACACCATACTCTTAAATATCTATTATCTATCTATCTATCTATCTATCTATCTATCTATCTATCTATCTATCATGTGACCCCAGTTATATTTTAAAACAATGGTATGCACATAAAAAGGGTATAAAAAACAACACAATGCTAACAGTTATTATCTCTGGGTGTTGACATTTTTATTTTCCTTTTTTTACTGTCATGCTACCAATTCTATACAAAGAAAATACATTGCTTATATACTCAGAAAAGGCAATAAAATATTTCAAAAGTCCTTCTCAAAATGTATTGTAGATAGGAAGGAGTTGTCCTTGAGTATAAACTTACTCAATTTATAGTTTGCCAGTGACAAAGAATGCTCACCATGTGTTTCTGGAGCAGGCACTTTTGGAATGCCCATGACCTTATACTTGCAAGACAACTGCTTATCTGTCTCCCTAATTTAAAGAGGCCATGGAAGAAAGTCAACCATCTCTGGGAACAGACGTCTGATGTGAAATAAAAGAATTATAAGGGAAATGGAAAAGGAAAAGTCTACTAACGATACTTAGTCTAATTTTATTTAGTTTAGGACTATTAGAATAAAACATCTGTCTTGTAAGACTTGCTACAATGACTGATCAACATAAGCAACACTATTATGGGTTGTCATTTTATTTAAAGAGGGGCGGATGCTGGAAATGAAATCCTAGACCTCAAGAATGCTAGGCAAGTACTTGAAATTTCTGCAGGTAAGCTTTTCCTGTCAAATTAAAGAAGATTAACAGTAGATATCACTCAATTATTAAGCTATAATCATGTAAGAAATGTGGGATTTCTTCCTTGTAGTCTGATAGCTAAGTGAGGGTTAGTTTTTAAAATAGAATTTTATCATTTTTGTTGTTCTTTTCTTTGACTTGATATCAGAAAAGGGGCTGTATGGAGCCTAGTTTGGCCCATAACTGGCAATCTCCTTGACACCACCTCCCAAATACAGGGATTACAGACAAGTGCCACCAGGCCTGGTGGATAAGGGACTAATTTTGATGATCAAAAAACTGAAAAGTTCTGTGGTTAAAGACCAGGCACACAGAAACAGCTGACCTGAACAAGGGAGAGCGCTTGGTCCCCAGACTGATAGCTGGGAAACCAGCATGGGACTGATCCAGACCCGATGAACATGGGTTTCAGTGGTTTAGTCCATTATCATCATGGTGGGAAGCACAGCAGTGTGGGGGCAGACATGGAGCTAGAGAAGTAGCTGAGAGGTCTACATCTTGAGCATGGAAAGAGAAAGTGAAGTGAAGTCAGATACTGGATGTGGCCTGAGCATAGGAGACCTCAAAGCCCACCTCCACAGTGACACACTTCCTCCAACAAGGCCACACCCACTCCAACAAAGCCACACTTCAGGGACCATTTTCTTTCAAACTACCACAAAGATGGTCCATACTGTTTCTTGAACCACCCAATCAAAGACCATCTTTGCATGAGAAAATACCAGAAAATTCTAGTCATACAGCCATATGATTTCACATGGATATAGTTGTTTATAGATAACCCAAGAGCACAAAAATACTGTTTTTAATATTTTTATTTATTTAAAAGGGTTTTTGTCATTTTACATACCAACCACAGTTCCCCCTCCCTACCCTACTCCCACTCCCCACACCTTCCCTCCACTGATCCCCCATCTTCTCCTCAGAAAGGGTAAGGCCTCCCATGGGGAGTCAACAAAGCCTGGCACATTCAGTTGAAGCAGGACAAAGCCCCTCCCCCATATCTAGGCTGAGCAAGGCATCCCACCATAGAGAATGGTCTCCACAAAGTCAGTTGATGCACTAGGAATAAATCCTGGTCCCACTGCCAGTGGCCCCACACATACTGCCTAAGTCACAGAACTGCCATCCACATTCAGAGGGTCTAGTTCCGTCCAATGCAAGTCACGCAGCTATCAGTACAGAGTCACTGAACTCCCAGTAGCTCTGATCAGCTGTTTCTGTGGATTTTCCCCATCATGGTCTTGACCCCTTTGCTCATATAATCCCTTCTCCCTCTCTTCAATGGGACTCTGGGTGCTCGGACCAGTACTTAGCTGTGGATCTCTGCATCTGCTTCCATCAGTTACTGGATGAAGGTTCTATGATGACAATTAGGGTAGTCACCAATCTGATTACAGGAGAAGGCCAGTTGAAGCATCTTCTCCACTATCCCTAGGAGTCTTAGCTGGATTCCTGGGAGTTTCTCTAGCACCAGATTTCATCCTAATCCCATAATGGCTCCCTCTATCAAGATATCTCTTTCCTTGCTCTCCATCTCTATCCCTCCCCCAATTCAACCATCCCCTTCCCTCGTGTTCTCCTCTCCCCACTCCTTCATCAATCTCTCCACCCCAGCTCCAAATTGATTCAGGAGATATTATCTATTTTTCCCAGGGGCATCCATGCACGTATCTCAGGACCCTCCTTGTTACCTAGCTTCTCAGTGGTTGTGGATTGTAGCCTGTTTATCCTTTTCTTTACATCTAACATCCACTTATGAATGAGTACATACCATGTTTGTTTTTCTGTCTGGGTTACCTCACTCAGGATGGTTATTTCTAGTTCTATCCACTTGCCTTCGAATGTCAAGATTCCATTGGTTTTTTTCCACTGAGTAGTACTCCATTGTATAAATGTACCACATTTTCTTTATCCATTCTTCAGGTGAGTGACATCTAGGTTGCTTCCAGGTTCTGGCTATTACAAATGATGTTGCCATGAACATAGCTGAGCAAATATCATTGACAGCAACAATCAATAAATGAGACTTCACGAAACTGAGAAACTGCTGTAAGGCAGAGGATATGGTAAATGAGACAAAAGGTTCCTACAGAATGGGAAAAGATCTTCACCAACCCCACATTTGACTGATAGCTGATCTCCATATATATATATATATATATATATATATATATATATATATATTTCTAATAATGCTACTTGCTTCCTGAAAACTCAGCAAGAACCCAAATTGCTTCATATTAAAATCACAATGGTGAGCTGAGTGGTGGCAGCGCATGCCTTTAATACTAGCATTTGGGAGAAGAGGCAGGTAAATCCCTGAGATTGAGGCCAGCCTGGTCTACATAGTGAGTTACAAGACAGCAAGGGCTACACGGAGAAACCCTGTCTCAAAAAACAAAACAAACAACAACCAAAAACAAAGAAAAAAATCAGAATTATAAATAGTCTCTGAGCAAACAAAAATTAAACAGATAAAGAGTTCAATGCCAGCCTGGGATACCATGAGACACTCCCATTCTGCCACAACAAAGAATCGGGAGGGGAGGAGAGAGGGAAGAAGGGAAGGAGGGAGGGAGGCAAAAACCAAGATTTTTCTCCCAGTCCTATATTGATCATTCCCATGCTAAAACGGAGCAATTTGATTCATTGAGTTTTAATTCTCTATAGGTTTTTCTTTGTTTTGGAGTGGTTGGGGGTTATTTTGTTTGTTTTGGGGTTTCTTCTAAGTTTGTTTGGGATTTTTGTTGTTGTTGCTTTCTTTTTTCTTAGACAGGATTTCTCTATGTAGGCCTGGTTGTCCTGGAACTCTGTAGACCACACCGGCCTCAAACTCAGAGAGATCGGCCTACTTCTGCCTCCTGAGTACTGGGATTAAAGGCATGCATCACCACACCCAGTGAAAGTCTCCATATTTTTTTAAGATTTTTCTGATTCAATTTTATTTGTGTGTATATCTGGTGTCTGTGTGAGTGTGTGCCCTTGGAAGCATTAGAAGTGTAGGTTTGGGGTTACAGTAGGCGGTGAGGCCACCAATGTGGGTGCTAGGAAGTGAATTAGGTACTCTGGCAGAAGTAAGTGTTCTTATCCTCTGAGCCGGCTCTCCAGGTTCAATTATCCATATTTAAAAGGACAAGCTGGCAACATAGATGAGGTCTAGAGGGCTTGCCTAGATGGTTCAGGTTCTGGATTCCACCCCCACCACTGCAAAATTTTTAAAACTTTCAAATTATAGAAACCATAAACACACTGGGAATGTGCAGGGTAAGGCAGACAGTGTGAAGAGGAAATAGAAGGGTTATGTAACAAAGAATGGGGATGAGCCCTAAAGCCAGTTAGTTATCGGTCTACTTAAATACAAGGCTTTTGTTGCCTGTGCTGCAAATACACAAAAGGAGAGTCTCAAAGATTTCATGGTTTAGGGCTAGAGATGAGGCTCAGTTGGTAGAGTGCTTGTCTAGCACACACAAAGTCCTTAAGCCCCCAGAAACCTATAACGAGGCAATGATGCATGAATACAGTCTCAGCACTCCAGCAGAAAGATCAAAAGTTCAAGGTCATCTTCGAGGACATAGGGAGTTCAAAGATGTCCTTGTTTACATGGCACTCTACCTTTAAAAAAAGATTTCATAGTTTAATGGGAATGGATGAGTTAATATTTGCTATAAAAAGCATAATAAAGTCTTACATTTTATTTTGTTTTGTATAACGGGGTCTCACTATGTAGCCCTGGCTGGCCTGAAAAAAAAAAAAAAAACCAGTCTGTACACTAGACAGTCCTTGAATTTATGGCGATCCTGAATCCCCTAAATGTGTGATTATACACTTTCACAACTCATGTTCCATCATACATGGCTTCAAATCCTGTGTCATAATAAAGTTCTGGTAGACAACTCAAGGCAGTCTTCTTCAGTTTCAAAAAGTCACAAGGTGACTTTCCCAAAGTCCCTGAGACATGTTAATTCTGACTCTCAGTCTGGGGAATTAGCATGCACTAAAACCCAGGTTTGAGACTTAGCACCGCAAAACCATACTGACTCTCCTGAGCATACATACCTTTTCTACCTCTGAAAGCTGATGAAGTAGGTATAAAAGTATATTTGGGGAATGACTGACTATCTGGTTTAGCTGAAATATATAAAGGAATAAGGGGACCGGAGTAGGATGAGAAGCGGCAGCAGAAATATCGAGGGAATGTACTAGTATTTTGTATGTTGTTTTACGTATCTGATCATTTGTATTTGGTTTAAGAAAACAAGAAATAGTTCCTTTCGTGTGTGAGCCTTTCCAAGAAGATCCTGGAGCAAGTGCAACAAGAAGTTTTAAAGTTTAAACAAACATATGACCCTGAAAAATTGATGGTGGAAAAAAAATAAATCGAGCAGAAATTCAATTGATTTTTCAGTTCATCCATTTTGCTTACTTGGAATTAATTTAAAACATGAATCATGATTATGTATCCCATGGTTACCCAGATAAGATACCAGGACCCAAGCAACAATAAGAGAACAGCTTTCTGAAGCAAATAGGGCATGGGTGGCTAGCACAAGCAACAGCCTCCACCTTGTATCATTGATGTTCTCACAGTCTTAGACGCATTGCCAGAATCTGCATAGAACATGAAAACTCCTATTAACAGAATGAAATCTCACTGAATCATCTGGTACAATGCTGGGCTACAAAGGGAAAGGAAGCTTTTTTCAGAAAAGGTCGTTGCTAAGGACAGACACACAGCCCTTTCATGAGATACGTAATGAGCCTCGGCGCTGTATCTTAGAGATCACTGGGAAAAAAATATGCTTGAGTTGAGATTGAAAATGTTGGTTTTTGGTTTGTTGGCAGGCAAACATTTAGTTGCCATGGAGAATCCAACCATTGTGATTAATTTAAGATTTAATGGATTGATTTAAAATAATTTAATGGAAATAACTGAAATCAGAAATGATAAATAGGAAACCATCACTTAATATAATTTTTAAATAATTGGAAAACCTATTAGTAATTGTGCATATTTTGAATTTACATAATACTTTGTGCTTTCATGAGTATTATAAATTATTTATCAATTTCTCTTCAGAAATGAAACTTACATTGCTAATTATGAATAAAATCCTGTAAGAGGTTTGGAAAAACTATGGTGCTGTGAATAAGCATTCAGTAAGCCAAATTTTCTAGATGCTGAGCACTTCCAAACTTTCACCGGACTTCCCTTACTCCACAAGCATCAGGCTTAGGGCTAAAAATGGAGGTCAGTTGGTAGGGTACTTGCCTAGTAGGCACAAAGTCCTGGGATAAAGGGGCAGGGGCCTATCTTTTAAAGGGGTCCTCTGCACCTGCGTGCAGACTTCTTTCCCATGGAACCTTGGGCTGACCAGGGTATTGCCTGAGTGGATTCCACCAGGTAACAGGGGCAGGCCAGCATAATGCCTGAACCTTTCACCCACCGCATAAAACTATGTGTGCTGATGCATGCCTGCAATACTCATCCTTGGTGGAAACAGAATGATCAGAAGTTCAAGGTCATCCTTAGCTACAGAGCAAGCTTGAAGCCAGCCTAGGCTATGTGAAACCCTGTCTCCCAAAACACATCAACATTGACTTCTTTTTGAAAATTTTTACTTAGCTAATTCAAAGTGAAAAATAAGTCCATGGAAAGACTTGAAAATTCTAAATCATTTCTGTTACTATTTTAAACATTACTATTACTGTTTTAAATATGAAAGCCAAATTAAAAGAATTCTAGGCTACAATTGAGCTAGCTATTCTAGACTTGGACATCCATAAATGCCTTGGGAAACTTCAATTCACAATCATGTTGCTGGAAGCTAGGAGAGGCTGGGCATTATATTGGGACTTAAAGGAAGTCCTGAATACCCGGAATGGAGTGTTGAGTGGTGTAGTGACTGTCTAGAAGGCTAGGGGCCCTGTGATCCAGCATAGTATTGCTCCTGTGTTGACAGATAAGTAACAAAGGAAATACTGCAAATCCTTAGTAACCCTTTACCTACCTTCACTCCTCGGGGATTTCTTGAAGTTTACACTATTCTAGTGTTACTGTCAGTCTACTGAGCAGCACTTGCTTCACTCAAAGTTTTAAAGAGAGAGAGGCAGATGCTGTAATTTAGTTGGTAGAGTGCTTGCCTGGTACCAATGGTGCCCTGGGTTTGATTGCTGCAACCACCTAAAAATGCATACTGCGGTTGAATAGAGTTTGGAGTCACCCTCGGATACACATTATCTTGTGTCCTAGACTGCTTGCTTTCTGTTTGGTGTTTGAAACTGGGTGTCCCTGTGGTGACCGGCTGGACTTCCCCTGAGCTGGGATTACAGAAAACTACCACATGCCAGACACCTTGCTGAGATTTAACTGAGAGAAAAGGCTTTCTGAGTGACAAACAGGAGGGGATTTTATATCTTCAAAGATGAGGTAAGTGAGAAGGAAGAAGGAAAGAAGGAAAGCAAATGAAGTCTTCCCATTGTGTAGGACAATGACCTGACTAGCGGTGACCTCGTGGCAAACTCTGAATTTCTTTAAATGAAGTGAATAATTTACTCCAGCCTCCCTAGGAACTTCATGCAGTACGTTGCCCTCATTAGTGGAGAGCAAATTCAAAGGAGAGTTGCGAAAGAAGAGATCCAGGCATGGTTTGATGTATCTGCAGGCAAGCTGTCTCAACCCAAACAAATCATCAACTCTCCCTGCTCTTCAGCTTTCCTTGAAGCTACCTTGCTTCCACCGACCTTGAGTTAGGTCCCTAAAGTTTGCATTTTGCATTTTCTTCGAGCGTTGGTTAGCTTGTTTTGTTTTGTTTTGTTTTGTTTTCAGCTTGGCACAAGCCATGGTTATTAGGAAAGAAGGAACTTCAGTGGAGAAAAATGCTCCCATCAGATTGGCCTGTAGGCAAGGCTGTGGGGATATTTTCATGATTAATGATTGATGTGGAAGGCCCAGGCCAACTAGGCAGATTGTCCTGGGAGAGATAAGGAAGCAGGCTGAGCCCAGCATGAGGAGCAATCCAATAAGCAGCGTTCCTTGGTGGTCTCTGCTCCACTTCTTGCCTCCAGGTTCCGGCCTTGAGTTCTCTCCGTTACTGGCTGTGATACAGACTGTAAGCTGGAATAAATCTTTTCTTTCCCAAGCTGCTTTTGCTCATGATGTTTCATTGCAACAATGGAAACGTAACTAGGACAGTACTTTTCCTGATTTCTTGCTTTTTAAATTTTTTATTTTATTTTCTTAAGAATGCCATACTGGGGGGGGGGCTGGAGAGATAGCTCAGTGATTAAGAACACTGGCTGCTTTTCCAGAGGATTTGGGTTCGATTCTGAGCACCCACGTAGCAGTTTACAATCCTCTGTAACTCCATTTCTAGGGGACCTGCTGCCTTTTTCTGGCCTCTGCAGCCCCAAGGCAAACACAGACACATGCATGCACTGTCTTGGGCACCTCTGCCCAATGACTCAGAGGGAGGTTTCCCATGCCTGGCACTGGGGTTTTTGTGAGATAGTGTATGGAGCATTGTCATCGCATGTGGCTTAATTGCATTCCATTTAATTCATGGTTAAATGTATATATAATTCCTCAGTAGTCTGGAGTAAATATATGTTATCCATGTATTTTATGTGAGATAACAAAATAACGCATTTCCCTATAACCATTACAAGCTTTTAGTGCCTCTCTTAAGAAGTCTCATTCTTCAGTCACTCCCTCCCCATGTTACTCTCTTACCCTCCTCCTAGCACCCTGCCTCCCAGTTTTTCCTCTTTTGTCCTTCTGAACACCCGTGTCCTACTACACACCCAACCCCCATCTAGAGCTCCTTTCCCTCTCATCCCATGATCTCTTTCTACTTTCCTAGTTTATGCAACTCCTTCAGAGCTGGGATCCACAGATGAGAGAGAATATGCAGCATTTGAATTTCTGGATCTGGGTTACCATGGGTTACCCTGCTCAGCACAAGATTTTTCAGTTCCATCCATTTCACTGCAGATTTCATTTCTCTATATAGCACCCCATTTTCATTATCCACTCATCAGTTGAAGGACAATTGGGTCATTTTCATTTCCTGGCTATTGTGAATAGAAGAGCAATGAACATGGCTGAGCAAGTGTCTCTGGTGAAAGATATCAACTCTTTGGAACATATACTGAGGAACGGAGTAGCTGACTCATATGACATGTTCAGTTTCAGATTTTTGAGAATTCTACACACTGATTTCCAGAGTGCCTGGACCAGTGTGCAATCCCACCAACAGTGAATGAGGGTTCCTGTTTTTCCACACTTCCTCCAGCATTTCTTGTGCGTTGTTTTGTTGATCGTGGCCATTCTGATTAGGGTTCAGATGAAATCTCAAAGTACTGTAATGTGCATTTTCCTAATTACAAAGGATGCCGAATGCTTTTCAAGCTATTTTTAGCAATTTTTATGTCTTCTTTTAAGAACTCTGTAATCCCAGCACTTGGGAGTCCAAGGCAGGCAGATCTCTAAGAGTTTGAGGCCAGCCTGGTCTACAGAGTGAGTTCCAGAACAGCCAAGGTTACATAGAGGAGCCCTATCTTGGTGAGGAGAGGGGGCAAAACAAATTCTGTTCATATCCATAGCCCATTCTTTCAATTGGGTCATTTGTTTCTTGATTCTTTGGGGCTTTTTTAAAGATTTAATTTTATTTTTTAATTATGTGTAGCTATGTGGGTTTACAGTGAGTATATTCACATGATTGCAGGTGCCCTTGGAGGAAAAAGGCCTCAGATGCCCTAAATCTGGAGTTGCAAATGGTTTTCAGTTGCCTGATAAAAGAACTGGGATCCAAACTAGGGTGTTATGGAAGAAAAGCAAGTGCTCTGAAGTCTTGAGTCATCTCTCTGGTCCCTTCTTTGCTTTTTTAATTACTTGTATATTCTGTATAGTTAAACATGCAACTGGCAAAGATTTTCTTCCAGTCTGGGGACTTCTGTTTCACTCAGTTGACAGTTTCCTTTGCTGTACAGAAGCTTTTTAGTTTCATGAGCTCTTGTTGGTCAGCGGTTGCCCTTAATTCCTAAGTGAATGGAGTCCTATTCAGAAAGTCCTTTCCTATACCTATGTCTTGTAAAGTATTGCCTATGTTCTCTTCTTAGAACTATTTCCTCCTTTTTGGAGCTCATCCACATTTCTCTTCCCTATTTGTTTGCTGATCTGAAAGTCTCTGTCTCTGTCTCTCCACTTTTCTTAATATTTGTTCATTTATTTATGTGCGTACATATTTGTGTGAGAGAGTATTTGTGTACTTGGCATTCTTGTAGAGGTCAGAGGACATCTCTGGGTGTTAGACCTCTCATTCCAGTCTATTCTAAGGCAGGAGCTATGACAGTGTCGAGGAGATACATAATTATCTACCATATTTACACAGCTATTCTCAAAATTCCAGTGTAGGGAAAGAAATGTGTAACCCTCCAATACACCCTATTTAGAGAGGACAGACATTGAGACAGGATCCAGAAGGGCTTGAATTTATCACAAGGCTCCTGTCTCTGCCTCCTCAGTACCGGGACTACAGGTGTATGCCACTCCCAGGCAGTAAAATGGCATTACTTAAAGTAACTTTACAAACAGGCTTCATAAGGAGGGAAGTCATTGGATGCCTGCAGTCCTCCATTTTACTACTCTATCTTGAAGTAGATGGTCCATAATGGTTCTTTTACTGAAGCAATAGTGTTTCCATTACCAACTGAATTTGATGTTGCAAGAGCCTCTGTATTAAATAAAATGAAAGGGAATGTCAGCTTTGGGTATTTTGATTGTAGACATTAGTTCTTGAATGTATTTAATTTGCTTAAAACAACCTCTTTCTGATGATTGGTCTGGTCTGTAATATAGAGTTTATCAGGTAGGGAAAATTGGACTGTAACATATTTTTTGGAAATTTTAGTAAATTGTGCATGTCTCTATCATGTCTAATGGACAAATGAGAAACTGTCACTTTGTATTTGTACCAAATAACAGATATAACAAAACCTTCCATTGAAATTACTATATATATTAACATTCTATAGACTACAACCTGAAAATTAAAACTCTTCATTCTTCTAGTGTTTGTTGTGGTGGTTGTTTTGAATAGAGTCTCACTTTGTTGTTCTAGCTGACTTTAAATGCCCAGTGATGCTCCTGCCTCACTTCCCATGTTCTAGTATTATAGATATGCACTGCCATGCTTGGGGGCTTCTACTCTTAATAGTACTGAAGCAACAATATAAGTATCCCTGAGAAGGAAGAATACGGTTCTTTGCTACTTAGTAATTTTTTGGTTCTACTTTGCTACTTAGTATTTTTTTTTTTACTTTGCTGAAAACTAACAGTTTCATTTGGTGAAAAGAAAATGCCGTGGGTGAAATGGTGACAAAGCAAGCATATGCTATTATGCACTGCTAACAGCAGCCTAGCCATAAATGTGGAGTTTAGCCTGATGTGTTACTCTAAGAAAACATCTCAGAACAGTGGTTTTTGATGTATAGGCCATGACTCCTTGAGGGTTCACATATCAGACATCCTGTATTTCAGATGTTTACATTTGATTCATAACAGTAGCAAAATTATAGTTATGAAGTGACAACAAAATAATTTTATGCTTGTGGGGGGGGGTCGGTCACCACAACACGAGGAACTATTATCAAAGGATTGAAGCATTAGGAGGGTTGAAAGGCACTGTCTTAGATTAATACCTATGATTTCTAAACAATAGAAATTCTCTGGTCTCTATTCTAGAAAGTACAACATCTAAGGAAGATCAAGTTCTAGAAGACAGACCGTGGGTCATATGAAGACTTGGCATTATAGGTGATGCCATCGAGTGTCCTGATATGGCTGACACAAGACAGCTGCCTGAGGCTTTTTTTATAAGGGCACTAATACCATTCATGAGGGCTCCATCCTTTTGACCAAATACCCCAATTTTCAACACTATCATCTTGCTGATTAAGTTTCAAAACTTGAATTGAGGGTGGAAAAGTTACTAACATCCAGATCAGAGTATGAAATAAATATGCTTAGCTAAGAAGTTACTACCTATGAGTCAGCTAATTTTTCACAGAAGTGAGCAGAAAAGCAAAGTCATAAGTAGTGTTCTTATTTATGCTTTATTTCATAGGACTGAAGTCCAGCAATGCTTCATATAAAATCCCCTGTCTGCAATTATGGGCTATATAGTCACATGGGAGACAGAATCATCCCCTTTGCATATCCCAGGTCTTGTTTCATTAGCTAAACTGATCTTTGGCAAAAGTTACTCAATCTTTTAGTTGATTTTATTTTGTTGTTTTGACTTGATTTTTTTTTTGAGACTGGATCTCCTTATGCAAAACCAAGTTGGCCTGGAACTTACTATGTAGACCAGGATGGCCGTGTGTTAATTCTCCTGCCTCTGCCTCCAGAGATTTGGTTTAGCAAATACCTCACTTTTAAATACTAACCCCTTTGTGATTAGCTTTCAATACTTCAATGGAAGTAGGGGTGGGTGGTTACTAACATTCAGACCTGAGCATGGAATTGAGAAGAAAGGTGAAGTGTAAGAAGTGTTGTAATTTGTTTTTGGTTTGTTTATTTGTTGTGGTTTAGGGTCAGAGTCTCCCTGGATAGCCCAGGATTGCCTCTTTCGGGGATTAAAGTCATGTACAAGCAATTGTGTGTCACCCGAAGTGGGTGTTGAGAATCGAACTCATCGTCTACAAGAACAATGGTATGCTCTTAACAACTAAACCATCTCTCCAGCCTATGTTTTTTAATTTTAATTTTATATGAGAATAGGAGTTAGCACAGTCAGTAACATGTTTGCCATGCAAGCATAAGGACCTCATTTCAGATTCCTAACCATCCACATTAAGAGCTGGTAGCCTCCCTCACATCTTCTTTCTGCTTTCATGTCTTATGTGTCCTATCCCACTTTTCCCCTTCCTAAACACCACTCTCCCCACCCACAGCCAGAGGGGTTATATAATACTACATAGTCAACCCTGAAAACATACATACAAGTGACATTATCCAGACTAAGCAATATAGATATATATTTAAATGTTTATGAGAGACATGATGGCACATGACTTTAATCCCAGCTCTCAAGAGGCAGAGGCAAGAGGATCTCTATGAGCTCAAGGGTAGCTTGGTGCACAAAGCAAGCTCCAAGCCACCAAGGCTACACAGTAAGTAAGAACTGTCTCAAAAAGCAAATGAAAATAAAAACCTGTAGCATGTATGCACTCTTGCTCATGCATGTGCACACCCCACAACACACACATGTACCCTTAAAGGCAAGTGCTGATACAAAGGCTATGGAGGGGTGCTGCTTACTGGCTTGCTCCCCATGGCTTGTGCAGCCTGCTTTCTTATAGATGACCCAGAATGTTCCAGAGGCTCCCTCTACTCTGATGACTCTTAGCTTGTGTCATGTTGACATAAAACTAACCAGCATAATATTATAACCTCAAAATATTAAAAAATGTATTTTAAAAAAAATGGGGCTCAGTGGCACCCATGTGTAGTCTTGGTGCTAGAGAGAGAGAGAGAGATAAGTCGAACCCTAAGACTCTCTGACTATCCAGTCTAGTCTAATGGGAGAGCCTCCAGTATCATTGAGAGATCATATATCAAAAAGCTAATATGGACAAGGGCACAGAGAATGACAGCTACACACACACACGCACACGCACACGCACACGCACACGCACACACACATGCACACGCACACACACATAAATGTTTGTGGCACTTTGTTAGGTTTAGTTAAAAACCTGTGGGATCTTGTCCACTACCTGGGACTTATCTTCCCAGAGTACTGCCCAGGGTGTGAAGGGCAGACAGCTCTCCTGTCTGCTTGCACCCTTGTACCAGGTAATCCTATGATACCGGTACACAACACAACCATCACATTCTTGGTGCTGAATTAACCCAGAGATGTTTCTTTCCTCATGCATAAGTACCATGTTCCTTCTTATATGTATCAAAACTCATACTGAAAAAATGCAAAAAATGGATTTATTTTCACACTGTCTCCCTTGCCTTTGTCCACCAGTTGAACAAAACACATGCAAATGCTACCAAGAGATGTTGCCTAGTACCGGCAAAAATTCTTATTAGGTAAGCCTTCTTTGACATTTTTGAAAGAACCTCTTTGGTATTTAGATCAAATATCCAATTAACTTTATAACTGCAAATTATATTTTAAAAATGGTCTATGATTTAAATCTTTGAACTAGTTGTCATATGGTAAATCAAACTGTTCTAAAATATCAAAAAAAGCATGTCATCTTTTGCTATCAGAACTCTGCTTCCAATTTAATTTAAAATAATCTTGTAACATTTATCTTAAATCTCACTTTTGGTAAATTGAATTGCATTGTCCTTCTGTTAATGAATCATAGTGTAAATATCTGATATGCAGGATATCTGATATGCAACCCCCAAAGGGATTGTGACTCAGGTTGAGAACCGCTTCCCTAAAAGGAACACCTTCTCCATGAGCTGTGATGCCTTATTTTTCTCCTCCAACTCTTCTCCTCCCTAGAAACTACTCGCTTACCTTTTATTGTAAATTGCATGTAACTAGAATCATAACAATACATGGTCTTTGTAACTGGTTTCTTTGCATTAGCTCTATATTGCAAAGTTTGTCCATTCATTCAACATTGTCAATATCTCTGCTTCTTTTAAGTGCTATTTTTGCATATTTAATAGATACAGAGTCAAATATTTAAACATGAGAATTTTTGGAGGAATGGTAAATTGTGATAGTATTTTAAAATGATTAAATGTATATTATCTCTTTTTCTCTTTCTCTCATACACACACACACACACACACACACACACACAGAGAGAGAGAGAGAGAGAGAGAGAGAGAGAGAGAGAGAGAGACTCTAAAATTCACCAAAATGTGGTAAAAACATATTCAAGAATTAAGTATCCAAATATAACAGATGAGTCACATCTGTTTCTTTAAGAGCCTGCTTAGTAATGCGGATCCTCAGCCATCATCTTTGTGGATTTTTAAATATGCTTTATGGTTTATTCCAAAGAATCTTCCAAATATCTTTAGCAGAACTTTCTTTTTCTGAAAACTTCAGTGTTTGAAATTCACATTCTGATGAAGTTTTAAATTTGAATATTTTACTTCATAACCTTAATACATGAGATGATGAATAGGGGCTAGCTAGCATACTCACCTACCTTAGCATTCTTGCAAGTTACAGTCCTCTTTATACTTATTCTAAAAGCAAAGTATAATAATTCTAGCACTTAAGAAGTTGAACCAGGGATATCATCTTTAATTCCAGAATAACCTAGGCTACAGTGTAAGGCCAGATTTCAAAAATCAAACAAAAAAAAGTTCAGCAAGATGCCTCAACTGCCAAAATCCCTGCAGTGCTAGCCTAATGATGCTGTAGGATGACCCTTTTGTATGCTGTGAATATGTTTTATTCCCATGGGTTAATAAAATAACTGATTTGACCTATGTCAATGCAGGAGAGAGCCAGGCAGGAAATCCAAGCAGAGATATAGGAGAAGAAGGGCAGAGTCTAGGCAGATGGGATCCAGCCACCCAATGGACAAGATATCAGAGAACTGTTAAGCCCCACAGGTACATGGCAATGTATAGATTAATAGAAATTGGTTGATTTAAATTGTGAGAGTTAGTTAGTAATAAGCCTGAACAATAGGCTAAAAAGTTTGTAATTAATATTAAGCCTCTGAGTAATTATTTTAAAAGTGGCTGTGGAACCAGGTGGAACAGAAAAGCCTCCATTTACAAAATGTTGATCTGAGTTCCTTATCTGGAACTCACATTGACAGGAGAGAACCAACTCTTGGAAGTAGTCATGGTATATATGCACTGGCATGCTCAATAACTCTCCTGAGTACATTTTGGATGAGTTGTGTTTGGTAGCCATAGTTGTAGGTTGATGAAGAGAAGGCTATTCTCATTCTTCTAATGCAAGTTGACTTCTCAAGACAACCCAGAATGTAGACACAGTGAAGCATTGAATAATAATAATAATAATAATAATAATAATAATAATAATAATAATATAATAATAATAATAATAATAATAATTTTAAAAGTAAAACAATGCCAGGCATGATTGCATGTGTCTTTAATCTCAGCATTCTCAGAGGAAGAGGCAGGAAGATGTTTGTGAGTGAGTTCTAGGCCAACCAGGGCCACATAGAGAGAGACCCTGTTTTTAAAAAAAATCTTAAAACCTAAAGAAATCAAATAAAAATAAAAACAAAATACGGTATGTGTCAATTAGGTAACTGAGGTAATTAATAGCACTATACCAAAAGTAACACAAAATTTCTGTAGACAAAAGCAAGACATTCTGTCCAACGACTGGAAGAGAAGAGTCACGAGCCATTTATGTTTCCACAGTAAGTGTATCCATTATAGTCCCCACCCCACACTGGAAATCTGTAGGAGACTGGTTCCTGGATTCTTGTAGATGTTCAATTCCTTAAAATGCATTTGCATCTAATTTATGCGAATCCTACAGTGTACTTTAAATCTTTGGGTAAATGGTAGTTGTATTATTTAGAAAACAATACTGAGAAGGGAAAAAAGTCCCTATGTGGTCAGTAAAAGATAAAATAAAAAAATATTTTCTGGACACAGTTGACTGAATCTGGCAGATAGGAGGAGGCCTGGTACCCATGGTAATTTATCTTTTCAATGGATTAAATAGATGAGAGCTCAAGCAATCAGTTTATCCATTGATGCTATCAGCAGTCCTTTATTTTGGGCAAATCCTTAGCTTTTGTTTTGCAGATGGAAACCTAGGAGCCCAGAAAAGAAGCCCAATCCCAGAAACACACCTAAATTCCCCCTTTGTTTTCTTCATAAGAGGACTTTTTTTGCTTCTTTTTAGCCTTTAATGTTTTACTCATTTTCCAAACCTCCTTGAGCCTTGCCGTACAAAGGACTCCTTCTCTAGGGGTTTCAGCTGTGCCATTTTCACACATTGCTTTCATAATCCCTCAACATGCCTTTAATATATTTTAACTTGAATTGTTTTTCCATTATATCACTTGTGTTGATTTTGCCATTGAGCTAATATTAGAAGACAAATTCTCTGTAAATATGCATATATATATATATATATATATATATATATCCTGAATATATATATTCAGGATAATTCAAGAGTAGTACCTAGCAAACATTTATAAAAGAATAGTAATAGATTTATTTATTTATTCATCCATTCATTCATTTATTCATTAGTTAGTTTATGGAGAGGACAACTTTGCCCAAGCTGTCCTCAAACCTTCATTGCTGCTACCTCAGTTTCCCACATTCCTGGTATGAGAGGTATGTATCGCCATGCCCATTGCTTAAGTGAATATTTTAACAGACAACAAAGACGAGGGCACAGGGACACTTTAAATTTTAACACACCCAATGATGACAGTGACTTCCAGTGAAGCTATACAATAGAAAGCTAATGTTGGTTTAAAATGCCCAAATCCTATCAAATATATTTCAATCAACTTTTGCTTTTTATTCTTATTTTCAAAACAAAATCTGAAATAGCTATAGATATGTTTCAGTAATTTCTTTTTGACAAAGTGTTTTTGAAACATCGGGTCTGCTTAGCTGAAATTCAGACTCTGGGTAACCTCTACAGCTAGAAAAGTATTTCACAAGTGCCTAATCAAAGAATTAGCATCTGTGACTTACATACGTTTTTATTTTGAGTTGCAAACATGAAAAGCGATCCCCAGTAAACAATGAGAATGATTATTGACATTTTCACTTCCTGGTTCAAAAACTTAAAGAATTTTCCAGGTCTACCAATTTACTCCATGATTAATATTTTAATTACCTGAGAAGTCTTTAAAAACCACACTTCATTGAAATAAAAATTATATGTCAGAACTGTTGAATAGAAATGTTGAATTAAGGATCTAATGCATCATATACAGAATACAATTTTCATATAAGACATAATTATTAAAAATAATGAGGGTTTCTGTTTGTTTTTTTGAGACAGGGTTTCTCTGTAGTCCTGGCTGTCCTAGAACTCTCTCTGTACACCAGTCTGGCCTTGAACTGAGAGATCAGCCTGTCTCTACCTCACAAGTGCTGGGATTAAAGGTATGTGCCACTACTACCCAGGAAAATAATGAGTTCTTGAAAACAAATTTTCAACTAATTTTACAATTAGTTGACAAAATTGGGACTGGAGCTGTGGTTCAAAAGTAGAATGCTTGTCCAGCTATTCTCAAAGCCTCAAGTTCAATCCCTAGTAAAGGGTAAGGGTGGATCACACACACACACTCACACACACACACACATGCATACTTATAACTTTAAACTCAACACAGTAAATCAGTTTGATAAATAATTTAATATTGAACTAACAAAGATTCTTTTAAGATTCTATTATATGAAGTTTGTATAATGAAATAACATCATAATAAAGTATAAAAAGAAAGATACCATTTTCTAATTTTATTATCAGTTTTTAATTTTTATATTTATTCATTTATTGTTGTCAAGTGGTGGTGGCCCACCCCTTTAATCCCAGTACTCTGAAGTTTGAGAGGCAGGCCTACACAGAAAAAGATGTCTCAAAAAAAGCAAAATAAATAAATAAATAAATGTGATGTGTATGAGTTCAGTTGTTCGTGCTATGGCATGCCTATGGAAGTCAGTGGGCCCCTTTCCTTCTGCCATGTGGGTCCCAGGTATTTAACTCAGGTTGTCAAGCTTGGTAGCAAACACCTTTACCCTGCTGAGCCATGATCTTTCAAGAACTTCATTGGTTTACTATCATTATTTTTATTTTATTTTGTTTTGTTTTTCTCTGTGTTACCCTGTCTTGGAACTCTCTTTGTAGACCAGGTTGACCTTGAACTCAGATTTACCCGTCTCTGCCTCCCAAATGCTGGGACTAAAACTGAGCTAATTAATTTATTGTTTAATAACAAAATAAAATAAAAGATAAAACCAAATCTAACTCATCAGGTAGGACAAAACAAACACACAACCTGTAAACTATATTGAAAAGGTGTTGAGAAAAGCAATAAAAAATGTAAAAACACATGCAGAAAGGTAGAGAAACTGTATCCTTTTATGATCTTCAAGGAGGACAGGAGGAAATGCTTTCAAATTTTGTGTGATATTGATTTGAAGTTATTTATCACAAACCTGTGATGGATAGAAAATTGGAGACAGAGAGTAAGAGCTAAAAACACTTGGGTTATTGATTCCCAGGCTCCTAAGAGACCTATAGAGCTTTTTCCTCACTATTGTCTTATAAGAACAGACCCATAAAATAACCATTAGTTCAATAAACACACACGGACCTTCTACATAGCAGAGTACTTGGTTAGGAGCTGTTAGAGGAATTAGAAACTGTAACCTGCCTGGAAGCACCTGAGGGGACAGCAAAGGGGACAGGCTGATTTACATAGATAAGAAAACCATCAACTTTAGGGGACCTGCAGGAACTCTCCTTTGGGTGTTAAATTCACAGAAAGGGCAGAAAGGAAAGCAGTCTGAATACACCTCTGCCTGAATGAGACTGCTTAGGTCAAAATGTTAAACTTTGAAAATACCTTTGATATGAAAGGTAGCTTGCTCCTATCTTTGGCTATCTTCATGGTACTCATTACAAAGGAGTTCTACTGGGGTTATATTGTTGGGCTTGTCAAACAGGAATCTCAACTACAATCCAAAAGCGTGCGTCTGTGCATAAGGCATGCGTTATCTATCTCTTGGAAAGTTACTGAGGTAATGAGGTATCACACCAGGGCTTTAAAACTATGCACTGTCAAACTGCCATTAAAGAGTGAAGTTTGACTGAGAGGTTTTTTTTTGGGGGGGTGCTTTGTTTTGGTGCTGGGGATTGAACACAGTGTGCTGTTCCGTAGGGGCAAACATTCTGTCACTGAGCTACAAACACCCCCTCCTCTTTTGATTGAACTCACAGATCTTTACCGGTGAGGGAAAATACTTATTAGTAGAAACTTATTTGCCTGGGAAGATAGCTCAGTTGATAAAGGGCGTGCCTGGCAAACATGGAAACCTGACTTAGAGGTCTTTAAAAAAAAGCATAGCTGAGAAGATGGCTCTTTGGATAAAGTTCTTGCTGGTGCAAACAGAAAATGCCTGAAAGGCCTGGTGACTACTTCTAATCCCAGTGCTCAGAAGAAAGAGACAGGATCCCTGGGAAAAGCTGCCTGAATAGACTATTCTGGTTCAGCCTGAAACCTGCTTCGATAAATAAAGAGAAGGTAATGGAGGAAGATACCTAAGGCCAGTTTTAGGCCTCTACAGCCATGTGCATACAAACAAACCCTAATAACACACGTGAACACTCATACACACCACATAGCACACTCATACACTCAGAAGGGGGGAAAAGGTGTGTGGCACCACTTCTTAAGGCACATTACTTGGGGTGATCTTCTAACCTGCACACTTACTGGCACACACATGCATCCAGATGAACACATGCATGCTCACACAAAGACATACCAAAAAAAAAAAAAACACCTGAAAGTGAACAAAATGCTCTTTGTTTTGTTTTGTTTTCCAGGGTCTTTGGTATCCCAGGCTGGCCAAGGATGACTGTAAACCTCCAGCCCCTATCTCCTAAGTGTTGGGATTTCAAAAGACAACAACAAAAAGAACTAGAATTCACTACAAGTCCTATCCTTATTCCCCTCCCTCAATCATCTTCTCTGCCTGCAATTCATTATACAGCACAGGTTAGCTTTGAACATTTCAGCAATCCTCCTGCCTCCTGCCTAAATATTGGGGTTACAGGTATAAAATACCATGCCCAGAGTAGTTTCTCTAGGGAAATTCACACTAACTATTGGATAGAGAAGCACCTTCATGAAAGCATCTAATTATGTTTCAGATATTGGAATAAAACATACATTATTTAAATTAATTTTACTTTAATACTTTCTATAATAAAATCTTTATATTTCACATAGTATAAAATTTGTATTAATTAAAATAAATTATTTATTTGTGTGTGTACATTTGTGTGTGTGTTTGTATGTGTATGTGCGTGTGTGATTGTGTGTGTGTGCGTGTTTGTGTGTGTGTGTGAGCATGAATAGAAGTTAGAGAGCAGTTCTCTCCTTCCACCATTTGGGTTCAGGGGCGGAACTCAGGTGGACAGGTTTGGCAAGTGCCTTTACCCACTAAGCCGTCTGGCACATGCATCCAATTTTTAAGCTTCTCTATTTTCAAATTCTTCCCTGGAATATGTAACACAGAACGTAACTGAGCCAATTTTAATTTTTTACCAAACTTCCCAAGCACACTCTTCCTGAACAACAACGACAAAAATACTTAGGACTGGAATGGTGATGAACAGAGAAGTACTCAAGAGTTCTTTCTACTCTTCTCCTACAAACTGATTTAGACACGATTCCGGGAGACACCTTGGCCTTTGGGCCTCCGGGCTGATGTTTGGACCTAGGATGAGCCAGTGGATTGGAATACAGATATTGGGGGCAAATGTGTGTTGACAATGACAAGGAGGCAGAACTGTGAGCATAGGAGAAGATGAAATGACCCGCATGTCTCCAGGTTTTCTCAGGGCACAGGACACTGAGGAGACCTGGTAACTCTTGCTGTCCAACCAAGTGATTCTTCCAACCCTTCTGTCTTTCACCTACCTCTTACTCCTCAAGGACAAAGCTACCAGACAGGTAATTTAGGCCAACAATTTATTTGGCTGGAGCCAAATATACATGAGACTTGCCCTGACTAGGGTGAAATGGGCGTGGTGGCTCTAGGAGGTTATCCCAGTGCTAGGGGGTTGAGCCAGGGGATCACCAATTTGAGGCCAGCCTCGGCTACATAGTGTGACCTTCTCTCAAAACATATCAAGCAAAAACAAAGGGACAGTAGCTTGAGATTCCCCCTCAAAGTCCTTTGGCGCCAGGTCTGAACAGAGCAAAATGCAGTACTATACCTTCCTAATGAAGAGAAAAACTGCGCCTTCTCTCCCATAGCTGACTTAAATAAGTGACGTTCAAACACGTTCCCATATTCCCCGCTTTGCAGTTATTTCAGTATTGTTTTCTAAAACATGTATTCCAAGTCAGGCACTCAAAGTAACTTCTAACACCAGGTAGGGAGTGGAGAATCAGGCTTGCAAACACAGAGTTCCCGTTCCCAGTTCCCATCCCTCCTGAGTGCCCATCCCTGTGCCTGTTCTCTCAGCTCCCAGCCCAGTTGATGTGACAAGCTAATGGCCCAATCCCCTTCCTGGTTCCCAGGCCGCTGGTGAACACCAGCCTAGCCAATGGCTGTGGCCGCAGGGCGGAGGGGGCTGGCAGGAGGGGAGGGAGCGCTGGCTTTAGAACCACAGCTGCGGAGATTCCTAGGGCCAGAAGTTGTCTGAGTGTTTGGTGGAGAGCTGTAGAGCCAGATCCACGACTCTCGACTCTGCGACTTTATGTAAGTGCTTTGCAGCTCTGGTACAAGCGGAGCGGGTTTCCTGGGCGTGGGCAAGAGTGGGTCCTGGAGAGAGCATCTCCTGAAACCTCAGAAGGAACACGCCTTGCACCAGGGGGCGGGGGTTGGGGAAAGCGGGAGACCGAGGAAAATTTCATCTGGGGTCTGAGGCTCCAGGACGATCTTTCGCCACCAGGATGGGTGGCAGCTCCAAAGGGTTCCTTATCGCCGCCAGCTGCCTTCACTTTTTCTGCTATTTACTGTGCCTGCTCTCTAGTTGCTCTTAACTTGTTGCCCACTGCAGGCGTCCTCGGTCCGAAGCCAACCTTTACCCAGATTCCCTAAGGCAGCGACTGCCCCAGAAGTGGAAGCCCTGTGCCTAACTTCCCTCTGCCTTCCTCTCCCAGCTACTGCCATTCCCCAATCCATCCCTCCCTGCTTCCTTCTCAGCCGCTGGGAAATCCCGGAGCCCGCAGCCTACGTCGCCTCCAGCTAGTTCCCAGTCACCGCTGAGGGTGACCCAGAGGGTTCCTGAGGACCCCGTGGCTCCTTGAGGGGCGGGACGCCGAGCGGGTGTAGTGGCCCTGGGAAGGAACCTGGCCTCGGCTGGCCACCGTCTGCCTGTTCCCCTCCAGATCCTTTACCCTGAGCTTCGGGACCGTGCCCGCGTCTCCCTATGAGTAAGCAGTTTTGTGGTGTGTGTGTGTGTGTGTGTGTGTGTGTGTGTGTGTGTGTGTGTGTGTGTGTGTGTGTGTGTGTGTGTGTGTGGTGTGTGTGTGTGTGTGTGTGTGTGTGTGTGTGTGTGCGTGTGTGTGTGTGTGTGTGTGTGTGTGTGTGTGTGTGTGTGTGTGTTATCCATAGCAGAACCTCTCCAGGCTAGCCCAGAGGTACCTTTCGGTTCTCTCTCCTAGCCACACGCTGGCGGTCCGCTCCTGTCCTAACTGCTCAGGCTCTGTAACCCAGAGCTCCCGAGCTCTCCAGGCGGGCTGTGGCACTGGGGACCGCTCGGGATCCCTGGGAGGCTGAGCAAACAGGGTGGCTGGAACCCCATTCCGGGGCACAGCTGCATTTGCCTGTGTTTACTTTTCTCCACCCGCCTTACTTTAGCGACCTAATGAGAGGCCTGGGGACACAGACTACCCCCGCCCTGGCGGGTCGCCAGTCCCAAAGTTGCTGCTGCCGCTGTGCTCGTCGGTCAAGTGCTGGCGGTTCTGAATCTCCGCCTGGCTCCAGGCCCTAGCTCTAGACTGGCTGACACTTTCCATCCTGGAGACTTAATTGCTTTTCACTTGAGCTGTGTTAACTACCCCAGTGGTGCCTGACTAGCTTGAATATGAATTGGGGTGCCTAGCTATGTAGTACCAGACCTGAGGGATGCTGGCATTGCCCTTCCTGTTAGGGGTATTGGGTGGCCACAGTAGTTGGAAGATAAAGGTGAAGTTAAAACCTACTAAACAGTCAGCTTTTACTCCATTTCAATATCACTGTGTTTGAGAACCTAAAATTGATCTCTGAGATGCAGTTTACTGTGAATTGCAACTTAATGGCCGAGGTCCTACACATGCCGATTGGCACCACATGCCTTAAGTCTCTGATGCCCCTAGGGTAATGGTCACATGACCTCTTTCAACTTTAAAACTGGAATGCAATGGCTGAGGCCCATATTCTCCAAAATACCAAGACAAAAAGGGGGAGAGAGCCATGTGTGTCGGCTTCCACTGAAGGGATTTCTTGGATTTGCATGAGGGAAACAGTAAGGGATTTGTTACTGTGATTTTAAACAAAATAAAAATTAAAGAAAATATGTTAAAAATCAAAAGAGGAGCTGTTTTAAGAAAAAAAGCTTGAAATATATTTGTGCCATGACAGTTTCCTGTCTGCCTACAATTCTAGAAGGCTTTTCTATATTTTAAAAATATTTTATGTCATCTTCTAAGAAAGCTAACCTTTAAATCATGTCCCATTTCATCCCTAAATACTTGTTTTGAAACCATAACCCACAAGACAGTTTTAAAAAACATAAAGACTATCCATATCCCTTGGTCTGGCCTATACTTCTTTTGAACTATTCTCTGTATTAGGCATCTACTTAAAGGTGGTGAATAGGCCCTTGACTGAAGTTAATTATCAGTTATTTGTAGCTTGGATTTAATTGGCTCAGAAATCACACCCAAAACTAGTTGACACAAAATTTCCAAAGCTGGTTGGGGTTTGTGGTCCATAGTGGTTTGGTTAGAAGACTACACAACGACTTTCTTATATTATCCTAGATTGGCATTGTTTCCTGGAGAAAATGTGCAAGTTTCACTATTAATGTTGTTTGTGTATTATAACTGTGGAAACAATATGGAATAGCCAAGTGTGGTGGTGGCAGATACTGTAATCCCAGAACTTGGGAGGTAGAGGCAGGAGAATCAGGAGTCCAAAACCAGGAAGGACTACATGACACCCTTTCTTAAACAATAAGTAAATAAGTTAAGGAAACAAATAAGTAGAAGATAAGAACCATGTAGAGGAGTCTCCAAGGTCAGGAGCTTAAAGGACTCGCTTAGTTGCAAAAATAACCTCAGTTTGCACATATTAGTTCTTATAAAGTTATTGCAGAAGCTAAAAAATGAAATGAGGGATAGGGGTTGAGGAGGCTTCACAGATGGCTCCCATGATAAAGCACTCACTCTCAGTCTGTACCTGAGTTCAATCCCCTAGACCTAGTGAGGAGAAGAGAACTGGCTCCTGCAATTTGTCCTCTAACCTTTAAACCTTTTAAAAAGGAACATTTAAGAGAATTTTGCTTTGTGTCATTCCTCCCAGACATTTTTTCAGTGACCTCTGAATAACTGCTGCACTATATTTTCAGCATGTGCGAGGCTCTCAGCATGAAAACTACAGCTATCTTAAAGCACATGTTTCTGGGCCCGCCGTTGGTGGTGCACGCCTTTAATCCCAGCACTTGGGAGGCAGAGGCAGGCAGATCTCTGTGAGTTCGAGGCCAGCCTGGTCTCCAGAGCGAGTGCCAGGATAGGCTCCAAATCTACACAGAGAAACCCTGTCTTGAAAAAAAAAGAGAGAAAGAAAGAAAGAAAGAAACGAAGAAAGAAAGAAATAAGAAAAGAAAAAGCACATGCTTCTGGTCTCCAGACTAGCCTGTTCCCCTGATTAGCTAGGAATATCTGAACTCCTACAGTTGAGCCCCCCTAGTGGAAGTGAAGTGACAATGTAACAAGCCTGGCTCTTCCGGAACTAGCTCTTCTAGACCAGGTTGGTCTGCAAGTCACAAGAGATCTGCAGGCTTCTTCCTCCCAAGTGCTGGGATTAAAGGTGTCCACCACCAATACCTGGCTAATTGTAGGCTGAACTTCCTTCCTTCCTTCCTCCCTCCCTCCCTCCCTCCCTTCCTCCCTTCCCTTTTCTTTCTTTTTGACTGAATTTCTAATAAAAGCTTAAGTTTAAAAAAATTAGTCAAAAGAACTGCCTATGAAATTCAGCATTATGTACTATGAATCGGTACTAATAACCATTGTTAATTTCCTACTTTCCCCCCTAATTTTAAAAATGTTTAGAGAGATACATAAAATGATACTAGTCATAGCTGGGTGAAAAATAACAAAGTCTATATGATTGTTGTTGCTATTTTGTCAATCTAAATTAACATTATTTCAAAATTGGTTTAAAGCCAGTCATGGTAACATCCATCTCTCATTTCAGCATTTAGGTGGCAGATGCAGGAAGATCAGGGATTCCAGGTCATCCACAGCTATGATCCTAGTCTGGATTCCATAAGAGCATGCCTCGATAAGTCAAGAAGAAAAATGTTTTCAGTAGTTTTCTTTAATTATATATACTGACTTTTCTTCTTTAATCATTATTTAATTTTTTCATACAATATAATTCAATCATACTTTTCCTCCCCCCAACTCCTTCCAGAGTCTATCCAAACAATTCAGACAAATTACTGGACCTAAATCATTTTTAGGAGGTGGAATGCTGACAAACTGGACTACAGCCTTTATAAGTCATGTAAAATCAATCATGAACCTATAAGATGGCTCAGTAAGTAAAGGCATGTATAAATTAGGCTGACAACCTGAAATTGATCCCCTGGACCCACAAAATAGAAGACCTCACTCCTAAAAGTTGTTCTCTGACCTCCACACATGCGCCAAGACATGGCAAGATGTCTTGCACCCTGATCCATGCTATACAGAACCACCACTGGCTTCTGGTCCACAACACTTCTTAGATCGCCCATATATTTAAATCAGCCCTCATTGTTGCTGACTTGTGGTTTAATATTATCTAACTAACCCAGATTTCTTGTTGGTGGTTGGTTTGTTAGTCTTTCAAGACAGGGTTTCTTTGTGTAGCCTTGGCAGTCCTGGAACTAGATCTATAGACCAGGCTGGCCTCAAACTCAGAGAGATCTGCCTGCCTCGACCTCCTGAGTGCTGGGATTAAAGGTGTGTGCCACCCCTACTAGGTGTGAGTCCAATTCTTAATTTCTACCCTTAGACCTAACCATTTACCTAGAGTGTAAGCTAAATTATGTTTTGCCTCTATTTTAATATTGTAAATAGCCTTGAAATCTAGTGACTAGTCTCTTTGATGCTCTTAACAGTCTAATTGCTAAAACATACCTAGGTTTATGGCATTAGGAGTAGAAGGATTAGTTACGACTACTGAATAATAGTTTAAGGGCGGTAAGTCGCTTTTACAAACGTTTTACACACATTAGACTTGACTACGGCTGTTCTGGCAAAATGTTAATATCCATGGCACTATCAGAAACCCAGTGAAAATTTCCTCCTAGGCAAATAGTATGATTGCTACTGAGAAAAAAAGGGGGGAGCAGCTTGGCCATGGTGCTTGAACACTAAAGTGATGGATGCCCATGGACAAAAGAATGAAATCCACTTCTTATCCCATGTTGTGTTCTAGGTGTCATTTCTACTTGGCTTTCCATATTTCTTGAAATCATATTCTTAGCGTATGTGGCAATGGCAGGAATTTGTATTTGTATACTCTGGGTGGAATGTATGTATACCAAGCCATTTCTTCCTTATAGTTGATTTTAAAAGTAACTTGTATGAAACCAAAATTGAAAATGAACATCTATCACTATTGGACAGCTTGAGTATCTGTTTTTAGAATTATTTTGTACTTGCTAGTATGAAAGGATATTGGTGGAAAGTGATCTAAAAGGAAAAGATTGACCAGTAAAAAAAGAAAGAAAGAAAGAAAAAAAGCTAAGGTTAGAAGAAGTTTAGAAGCTGAATCATGTTTTGAGTCTGTGTACTTATTCTAGGGAGTGATGTACCATATAATATAAGTTAATGAGTTAGCGCTTTTCAAAAGCTTTTTTTGGATGTATTGTTGTGACCGTTTTCAGTTTTGAATCCTTTGTTTAAAGTTGTGGCAACTATCTAATACCTACATGATACCCTCCACCCTGTGTGTTTGTGAGTATCTATGTTTCTGTATGTCTGTGTCTGTGCCAGTGTGTACCATACAGAGATGGACAATAAGTGTCTTCCTCAATGGTCTGCCTCCTTATAATTTTTAATATTAATTTTAATATTGGTAAATAATAGCATTTAGTGCATGCGTGTGCTAGACACTAAGCATTTTCTGTTTCGAAATGTGGAGTAACTCATGATTTTAGTTGGCTGAATTTTCTTTTTAAAATGCCTGTAATCTGGCCAGTCTCACTTAATTCTTTTATTATTTTTAAATATGTATGAGTGTTTTACCTCTATGTATCACTTGTACTACCAGGTGCCCATGGAGGCCAGAAGAAAGAGTGTGTCAAATCCCCTAGATCTGGAGTTAAACACAGTTGTAAGCTGCTATATGGGTGCAAGGAATCGAACCCTGGTCCTTTGGGAGATCCAACAGTGCTCTTAACCCCTGCTCCCAGTTATATTATCATTTGACTTGGTTTTATTTTTTCAGGCCTGTAGATGGATTTCAGGGTCTCCCTCATGCTAGGCAAACATTCTGCTACTGAGCTATATGCCATGCCCACTTGCTGCTTTCTATTTTGAGACAGTCTTGCTAAGATGCCCAGGCTAGTCTTAAACTCACTTTGTAGTCCAACCATACCTTTGAATTTGTAATCCTCCTGCCTCAACCTCTCAAGTGCCCTGGATTATAGGCTTGCACCCACCAGGCCTGGCTATAGACTGGTTTTATGATATGAAAAACTTAAATTTTCTTAAAACTTAGAAATGTGGTTGATGGTAAACATAGTAATGCTTATTAAAAGGCATTGGGTGCAGAATCTCTGGACTTTTATTCCTCCACTGTCTGGACAGATAGGCCCTTCTCAGTAAATCACTGTTGTACTCATATCTGGAGTTTACTTGATTTTTAAGGCATCTGTTTTTAATCTATGCATTTCACAAGCTTGCGGAAAGGGTAAGTGAGCTATGAGAAACCTTGGCTCTTCAGCAGACAGGTGCTATAAAAATCCAGCATACTCTAGTATATCATAACTACTGAGGCTTTAACAGGGCTTTTTGGAAGACTGGGGTGTGACTCAATGGAAGAACATTTGCTTTGCACGAGTAAGGCTCTCGGTTCCATCCCCAATATCACACACACACACACACACACACACACACACACACACAAAGGCTGTTCTTATTGTTTAAGTCCTGAACATCTATAATTGAATGTAAATGATCTCCAGGTTACAAACAAAGGTATAGTACTAAGCCAGCTGTAGTGTAATGGAAAATCAGAAATATCTAATAAGAGAATAATAACCTACATATAATACTATTTTTATATTTCCTCTTTCAAGTGTTACGCAGAATAGCATGTTAATGTCATTGATTGATTTTTTCCCCTTGCAGCTATAAGCTTATTTTTCTTTATTGGCGGGTAATGCAGAGTCTCTTGTCCTCTACTTCATCCTTCTTTATATTTTAATTAGCATACTTGCATTTAGGTTTCATTAAATATATGTGAACAGGCAGAAGGCGGGTGTGGCCATAGACTATGTCATTTTTGAACAATTTGTTTACTTTCCTACACCTCTCTTCCCCTCTTTTCCCCTTGGACTCTTCCCCACCTCCCCACCCCCCTTTCTGCTTTCATCTCACATGTATCAATTTCCACTTCCTCATCACCTCTGCTCACACTTTTTTTTTTTTTTTGATTTTCTGAGACAGGGTTTCTCTGTGTAGCTTTGGAACCTATCCTGGCTTTCGCTCTGGAGACCAGGCTGGTCTCGAACTCACAGAGATCTGCCTGCCTCTGTCTCCCGGTACTGGGATTAAAGGCGTGTGCCACCAATGCCTGGGACCGCTGCCTACACGTAATGGTCTCCTTTCTACTTTCAAAGCCCCTGCTAGGAGGCACGTAGGAGAGAACATGATTTTTTTGTCTGAATCTGGGCTATTTCATTTAAATGTTTTTCAGATATCCATTTTCCTGCAAATTTCATTTTTCTTTATGGCTGAATACAATTACCCACTGTGTTTTTATTACATTTTCTTTATCCATTTATCTGTTGGTGGACATCTAGGCTGATTCCATTTCCTTGCTGTTGGGAATAGAGCATCAATAAAAATAGATATCTAAGTTTCTCTGTGGTAGGATACAGTGTCCGGGAAGGATGAAAGCTGAGTCATATGGTAGCTCTGATTTAATGTAATGTTTTGCATTTTCTTATTTTGTGTGTGCATTTGTTATGGTGCACATGGAAGAAAGAGGACAACCTGGAGAAGGAGTTCTTTTACTTCTATCATGTGGGTCTCCGGAATTGAACTCAGGTCATTAGACTTGGTGGCAAATGCCTTTTGCTGAGCCACCGTACCAGCTCAGTTAAATGACTTGAGAATAACCAAGAGTCATGACTAGTTCAAAGAGTGGGCTATTTGTACTCCTAAAAATCATTTTCATTTTTAAGTTGTGTCCTCTTGCTTCAACCATCTGTGTTTTAAAATATTCACTAAGAAAGGCACTTTGTGTAATGCTATAACTAGTGCATTGAAAATAGAAGTTTGGTTATCTTATGTTGTGACATACACATGGAAAAATGAATATATATGCACATTATAATTATATGTAAATATAGAAAGTCCTTACTTTGTATAAAATGCAATAGACTCTCAACGGATGTTTCCATTTATAGCTCAGTTAATGTTTTACACTATCTGTGTCAGAGATTTGGATCTCTTAATTTTCCACTAATTTGAACCCTCCTTCCTTACTACCATTTGCTAATATGAAAATAGGGTGTGGGGGAGGCTGGAGAGACGGCTCAGCAGTTGCAGAGTGCTGCTTGCTCTTCTTACAGAGGTCTTGAGTTCCATTCCCAGCAGCCACATAGGGTGGCTCACAACAGCCTGTAATTTCAGATTCTGAGACTCCAACACCTTGCTCTGACCTCCAAGGGTGAATACTCTCATATGCACATACTCCCACACAAACACACATGCAAGCATAAGTAAGTTAAAAATAAATCTAAAACAGGAAAATACGATGGGATTTTTTTGGTTTGATTTACATTTTGCATTGGTGTGTGTGTGTGTGTGTGTGTGTGTGTGTGTGTGCGCGCGCGCACACAAGTTAGAGGACAACTTACAGGAATTAGTTCTCCTTCCACTGTGTAGGTATCCCTGGGGTTTAACTTGGGTCCTCAGGCTTGGCAGCAAACATTCTGACTCACTGAGCCGATTCACCAGCCCTTGTGGGTTTTGTTTAATGCTATTATGAAAATTCTGTTTTCTGTTGCTTTTCATCGTGAATGCAGATGAGTAAGCAAAGGTGTAAGCAGCTTTGCTTAGCTCAGAAACCTGTTTATCATTGGATTCATATTTTCATGAGGATATGCTCTACAATAGTTTAAGCGACTTCCCTTCAAAGGAAAATTGGAAACATGGCTCTTAATAAGTAACATATATGATTTACAATAGATTCATAGCTTAGACAAAGATGCAAGGCAATAGTTAATGATGACATCAGGCTTGGTAGATGGGAGAGGAGGCCTCAAGATTTGCAGGGTTTTCAGAGTAATAGAAATACAAGTGTTAGATTACTTTGGTGAAAAATAGCATAAACAAAATAAATTAGTGAAAACTGAAATGTTGAAAAGATGGGTTATAAATTAAATCAGTATCCTTTCTTTTATAAAAATATTGATTCATGTGTGTTTCTGTTTGTTCATGGGCAGAGAATAGCTCTCAGGAGTAAATTCCCTCCTTCCACTGTGGGTTCCTGGTTCAGGTTGTCATGGGTGCTGTAAGCACTTAGCTCAGTATCTTTTCCAAGGTAACATACAGCCTTTAGAAATTGATAAACCTAAATCATTAAACTTAAATTTATTAGTGTCATTCTTCCTTGGTAGAAGTCTTCAAATGCAAAGCCCAGGAAATGAAAGGTATTGAAACATTCAAAAAAATTTCAAACAAGCTGGGTGTAGTGGCACACGCCTTTAATCCCAGCACTAGGGAGGCAGAGGCAGGTGGACCTCTTTGAGATCAAGGCCAGCCTGGTCTACAAAGTGAGTTCCAGGAAGCCAGGATTAAGTAGAGAGACCCTATCTCAAAAAACTAAAAACAAAAACAAACAAACAAAAGAGGTGTAAGCAATTTGTGGAACTTCAGTTTGGACCTACAGTTAAAGCATTTTTGTTAGTGGTTATAAGGAAGTAATCATTTCTCTCATCGTGTTTCTGGTGATTAAGTGGGTCTTTATGTATGCTGAACAAACTCCCTATGACTGAGTTACAATTTCCACCCTTATTTATTTGTTTATTCATTTAAAATTTGAGACAAGATCTCGCTAAATTTCTAGGGCTGAACTTTAAATTTTGGTCCTACTACTTCTAAAAGTTGTATCAACAAATTACATGCTCAAAAATACAAGTCAACTCATCTGTTTTTTTTTTATCTAAACTTAATGTAGACTAGCTTCTGTTAGCTCTCAAATGAAACTCAAGCTAGCATGTAGTATTGATGTTAGTGGCAAATGAAACCTTTCCAAACTATAGCTCTGAGAAAGATGAAGAAAGTTTGGTATGTCTAGTATATTGAGGTATACAGATAGTAGGAAGGAAGGGAGGGAGAGAAGGAGGGAGGGAGGGAAAGCAAGCAAGAGAGAGGAAGTAAAAGGAAGACATGAGAGAGAGAGAGAGAGAGAGAGAGAGAGAGAGAGAGAGAGAGAGAGAGAGAGAGAGCAAGGTTGAGGATAGCAGGCCCTGTGTTTGGTCCCCAGCAGCACATGAACCAAGCATAGTGGCACAAGCCTGTAAATCCCAACACTCAGGAGGCAGAATGAAGAGGGTAAAAGTTGAAGATTACATTTGAGGCTAGCCTGGAATACATAAGACAGTCTCTTTAAAAATGCCTGTAGTCTACTAATAAATAGAAACTTGGGTAAACTATAAAATTTATTCAAGTATGTTCAAGTATCTGTCTGTCTGTAATCTGTCATCTATCTTGACAGATATATATTGTGCAGAATCATTCATGAAGTAATACGGACAACATCGTCTGTTTGTGAGTGGTTTTATAATCCATTCAGTTAACCGGCATGTTTATTTTAACTATTTTATGTGCATGAGAGTTTTGTCTACATATGTGCAAGTGCACTGCATGCATAAGTGTCCACAGAGGCCAGAAAAGGGCACTGGATTCTTTGACACTGGCATTATAGCTAGTTGCAAGTTGCCACAGGAGTGCTAGGAACCAAACCCAGGTCTTCTGGAATAACAGCCAATGCTGGTAACTGCTGAGCCGTCTCTCCAGCCCTATCATTTAATAAAATTATTTAATGAAGATTGTTTATGCACTGGGGTTATGAAGAGGGAGAAGATAACTCCTGCAATTTAGGAGAAGAAAAGGCACAAAGGTAATATTGGTTCTCATGAAATCTAAAAGTATTTATTATAGCTATTAATATGTGTGTGCATGCATGAATGTGGCATTAGGATGACTTGTGGGAACTGATTCTTGCCTCCCACCTTGTTCAGACAGTGTCTCTCTTGTTTCTGCTGCATCTTCATCTGCTTGGCTGGATGAAGCTAGGGTAATTCTCTCTACTTCCCATTTCTGGGTAGGAGTGATGGCATTACAGATGTGCACCACCACACCTGGCTTCTGACATTAGTTCCAGGAGTGAGTTTGGGTCATCAGGCTTGCGTGACTATCACATTTACCTGTTAAGCCATTTCCTTCCCCTCTTAAAAATATTATACATTGAGAAATGAATTTAAATATGGTCTCTTTTCCTTAACATAAAATAATTTCTAAATTTAAACTTTGTATGATCAAAGACATTCACTTATATCCCAGTATAATCAAATCTAAACTGAGAACAAATCACATTTAAACATTGTTATTTCTTTGCAATAATTATTACGTCCTAAAAAAAGAGCCCACTATGAGTTAATTTTACTTAAATAGAACATTGCTCAGCCTATAAATGAAGGTCAGCAGACACCAGTTTCTTGGAATAAAATAGCCCTTTGGCTAGAAAATGCACCACACCCCATTTTGTTTTTACAAAACGAAAATTCTTTCCAGCTTTACTAAATTGGAGATGCTGTATCCAACGACAGTAGTAGTTGGTTCTGCCGATGTGGAAATACCCACATATCCATGTGTGCAGAAGCCCTTAGAAAAGTTGACTTTGCACAAGCACTGCTCGGGCTTTCTGTGGCTCCTGTTCTCTTAGGGTTTGTCTGACCAGTGTATAAAGTACAAGTGACTCATATAGCTGATGGCTTTAATTTCCTAACTTGTACTTCATGATTTCCACAGACCTCAAATTGGGTAGGAGAATCCGGGATTTCACATCTCACAATGCTCCTTCTGGTAAGAGGGAATCAAAGCAATGCATATTCTTTTCTAGAAGGGCAGTGAGAAAATCCTGCCAACAGATGAGCTATAACTGGTAGGGACTGAATAAATAAACAAAGAAAACCCGTGCTCCTACATAGTGGCCCAACACACAACAGGTCCCATTTACAGTACTCCGTCCATAGTCATAGGGAATGTGTTCCAGGACCTCTCTCAGATCCTGTTCACAGATGTTTGAGCCCCTTATATGAAATAACGTGGTATTTGTATATAACCCATGTACAGGCTTCATCCTTGTGTGTGGAGGCGAGAATTGAATCAAAGGCCTCTCACATTCGAAATTTATCACTGAGCTACATTCACAACCCTCTCTCACATACACTAAATCATCACAGGTTATATGATGCCTCATAGAATATGAAATGTCATTCATCTTTGTGTCTGGAAAAAATACCATAGTGGACCATGTTCACAGAACTTGGAAAAACATTCTAAAATCCACATGGAAATACAAGAGACCATGCATGTCCAAAGCAATGTTAAGTAGAGAGGACACTGCTGGAAGTTATCAAAATGACTTGACCTCAAGTTATACTATAGAGGTGAGTTGTAAAGGCAAACACAACATGGTCCAGACAAAAACAGACATGTAGACCAATGACATGGAGTGGAGGGCCTATGAACAAACACACAGAGCTATAAACACAAAATATTAGACAAACATGATAAAAGTATATACTGGGAGAAGCCCATTCTGCAAATGGTGCTGGCAAAACCGGATATCCTCCTACAGAAAAGTGAGATTAGATCATATCTCTCACCCTGCAGAAAAATAAATTCAAAACATGTTTAAAAACCTCAATTTAAAGCCTGGAACACTGAAATTGCTAGAGGAAAACACTTCAAAATATAAACAGGCAAAAAACTTTTTCTATTCTTTTAAGAACTCATATAGCACAGGCTAACCTCAAGCTCGATTATGTAGCTGAGGGTGATCTTGAACTTCTGATTATTTTGCCTGCATCTCTCACGCGCTGAGATGTAGGCTATACTGCAGAACCAAACCACACCTCCATGCATACTAGGAAAGCACTTTCCAGAGTGCTATGCATTCAGGCTGGTCTCAATACTCAAAATCCTTCTCCCTCAGCATTCTGAGTGCTGGAATTACAGGAATTTATCACTATACTAGCTTTAGCTATTTCAAATGATTATGAGGGGATGGATATGCTTTGTTTTGTTGCTTTGGGGGGTATTTGGTTTGGTTAGGTTTTGGTTTGGGTTTTTTGAGACATAATTTCTCTTTGTAACAGCTTTGACTGTCCTGGAACTAGCCATGTAGACCAGACTGCCCTTGAACTCACAGACACCTGCCTTCCTCTGCCTCCAGAGTGATGGGATTAAAGGCTTGCACCACCACTGCCCAGCTTGTTTCTTGTTTTTGGACACAGTCTCACTGTGTAACCCCATGCTGGCCTGGAATTTGGTATGTTGCCCAGGCTAGCTTCTAATTTGTAATTCTCCTGCCTTAGCCTCCTGCATGTTGAGGTTGCAGACATGTTCTATCACCCACAGATACGAATAGCATGTTCTTATTTTCTTTTGAAATTTATTGATTTATTTTATGAGTGTGTTTCGCCTACCTGTACACATGTGCACAGTGTGCACGCCTGTGCCCATGGAGGGCAGAAGTGGGCAACAGACTCCTTGGAACTGCAGTTTTTTTTTAGATGGTTGGTTAGAAGTTTCCCACATTGGGTGCTGGGACCCAAAACCAAGTTCTCTGCAAGAATAAGTGCTTTTAACTGCTGAGCCATCTTTCCATCCCCCAGTTGTGGATGGGCATTTTCATAGTAAGAACTGCTGAACTTCAGAATCAAAGAAGAAGCTATGCTACCTTCACATTTTGGTAGGTTTATTGAAAAATTGTGTATATATGTCCATACTGTCTTTTTCAAATATATACTTCTAACACATATTAGTCCTTCTCCCATCATGTATGCCATTACAGTCCATTTTCTTTTTTTTTTAACAAGATTTATTATTATTTTATGGGTACTAATGTTTTGCTCTCATGTATGTCTTTGTACAAACTTGGTCCCACAAAGGTCAGATGAGGGTGCCAGATCCCCTGGTACTGGACTTAGGTACCAGTTACGAGCCACAGTGGGAATGCCGGAAACTGAACCTGGGTCCTCTTCAAGAACAAGTGCTCTTAACCGCTAAGTCACCTCTTCATCCCCACTACAATCCATTTTCATGACTTGAGACAGAAAGACTAGACTGTCAACCCATAATCCTCCCAAGGTACACTTTCCTGACCCTAAGTGACTACTAATCTACTTTGCATCTCCATAATTTTCCCTATTCTGGACTTTAATATGAATTAAGTGTTTGGGTTTTTTTATGAAGTAAGTCTTTTTATTTTTATTTTATTTTATTAGTTCAAATTAGGAACAAGCTTGCTTCAGATTTCAATCCCTTCTCTCTCTCCCTCCCCTCCCCCCCAACATCCCACCTGCCCCTATGAAGTAAGTCTTTTTGTATCTGACTTCTTCCGCTTGTTTCAGTGCTTTCAAAGGTTGGCCACATTCATTGCTTTTGTATGCCTGATGAATGTTTGGTTATATAGATATGTCCACCACTGGCTCATTTGAATTGTTTCTACATTGTGGCTATTGTAAATACTGGAGCATATCAGTATTAAAAATTTAACCACAGGCAAGATACTGACTTAAAAGGGTGTACGGACACGACTGTTTCCTTTAGTTCTCCTCTGCAGTTATTGTGAATCTTTGCTTTGAATGACTTTGACTGTTGTTTTCTTGTCATTAATTGTTAGTTGACTATTTATTTTCTACCTATGGATTTATCAGTAGTTGGCTTCCGTAAATTTTTTCCCTTTCCTTGAGTAATGCAAAGTGAATAAAAGATTTTAGTTTCCTTGTGCAGTGCCAGGCAGGTCTCAGCATCTGGAGTAGCCAGGATTCCAGGTCAGTGCTATTAGGTCTTTAAAAATGTGCTGTATAATATATGTTTAGAACATTCAGTTAAACATGTGTTACTGTTGTTTTGTTTGTGAGACAGCCTCTCCCTATGCAGCTCAGGCTGGCCTCAAACTCATGATCTTTCTGCTTCACCTTCCCCAGGAGCTGGGAATAGAGGCACACCACCACACCCAGGCACATATTTGTTTCAAAGCGTTCTTGACTACTGAAGAGCAAAGATAAGCTATGTTAAGGAATGCAGAACTAAATAGCAAATACTTGGAAACAATGGCTATTTTTAACCTAAAGAGTTATTTTTCTAATGTGTTCACATAGAACAAAATTCAAAAGCTACAAAGAGCCATAATATATGAGGAATGCTATTTATTTATTAAATTTTTAAAATTTACTTTCCATACCAGCCACAATTTCTCCTCCCTTCTTTCCTCCCGTTCCCTAACCCCACCTCCCTCCCCACCCCCAGCCATCCACTCCTGAGAAAGGGTAAGGCCTCTCATGGGAGTCAACAAAGCATGGCATATCAAGTCGAGGCAGGCCCAAGCTCCTCCCCTCTGCATCAAGGCTGAGCAAAGGCATCCATCCCACCATAGGGAATAGGTTCAAAAAAAAAAAAAAAAACAGCTCATGCACCAGGGACAGATCCTGGTCCCACTGCAAGGAGCTGCACAAACAGACCAAGCTATACAACTGTCATCCACATGTAGGGGGGCTAGGTTGGTCCCATGCAGGCTCCCTAGTTGTCAGTTTAGAGTTCATGAGCTCCCATGAGCTCAAGTCAGCTGTCTCTGTGGGTTTCCCTGTTAAGATCTTGACACCATCCCTTGCTCTTATAATCCTTCCTCCCTCCCTCTCTTCAATTGGACTCCGGGACCTCAGAACACTCTTAATGCTTGCCATTCACAAAAGAGGTTTGTGTTTGATGGTTAGGAAACACAATGGTAGAATTCTGCTGACTTTTTAGGAGTGAATATGAGAAAGGGGGATCAGCAGTTTGAAGTTAAAACACCCACATGACATTAGGTGAAAACCCGATGATAGCAAACTAGGTGTGATGGGACACACCTATAATCCAAGTCCTTGGACGCTGATGCAGGAGGATTGCCACAAATTTGGACCAATCTGGGATATTATGAGATTCTATCTCAAGAACCCTTAAAGGAATTAAGAAAATAGCTGATGATCCCTAGAACACTATTTTACTCTAGGCTTCTGGGTTCGACTGTAAGAACACTAACGGGAAGCTATTAAAAAGAATCTTGAAGAACTGTGAAAGCTGTTGAAGTTGAGCTCTTCAGAGTTGATGGGTTCTATGGGGGTGGGGTGGGGAAGGACTCAGTTATCTTTAAGGGGGCTGACCACTGGGAGGCTGGCCATGCTCCAGTGAGTTTATGGACAACACAAATTGGACTTGGTAGGGTTTTCTTTTGATGGGGGGGTGTGGATGAGTGGGGATGGCACAAGAGTGGGAAGGTGGACCTGGGAGGAATGGGAAGTCAGTGTGATGGGGTGCACTGTATAAAATTCCCAAATAACTAATGAAAATATTATGTTGGGAAAGGAGGAAAAACAAGAGTTCCTGGGTCCTGGCTCCTTAGTCTCCTGGACACCATGCAGGCCCTTGAGGAAAGGAAAGCCTTTGCTGTGTAAGGAAGGCTGGAAGTCCGTACCACTTCCTGAAGACCCATTTCAAACTTTCCGTATAATTAATTCTTGTAACACATCTTTGTTAATGGTCTGCAGTGTGGCTCGAATACTAAGATTAATCAAACAACATGCCAGCATCTGAGCTGGAAATACAGAACAGGCACTGCTTTTACAGGTGAAGCCACAGAGGTCGGATTGTGACTTGCCTCAACATACAATTGTGGAGGTCACTGGTGGAGGAGCACATCATTGTCATGGGAGATCCGATTTTAGCAGTAGACCCAGTTGAACACCATTCTCTGTCCATTTCAACACCATATCCATGGTCCCCATTGTCTGATATCACTGCCTCATCCTCCCTGAATCAGCTTGTACTAACTGCTGTTTTCTGTCACATACTAACAGAATGTCAGATGCTATGTATGCCATGTCTTTAAACTGCCATGAACTCACTGGAACTTGACCACTTTCCGCTGAAGCTGCTTAGACCAGACAATTTGTCCATAGTTAGTAGAAATGCATTAATAATAGTTATGAAATAAACAGTGAGTTCTTTTTGTATATCCTATTTTTCGTCTAATAAGCACATATTCATAATCATATGTGGTTAATGCATCCAAAACGTTTATATTGCAAGTATATCATAGGGTTTTATCACTCCTGGTTTCTACTAAATTGGACTTTATTGCCAGGTGGTGGTGCATGCCTTTAATCTCAGCACTCAGGAAGGAGAGGCAGGCAGATCTCTGAGTCCATAGAGTGCCTGGTCTATAGAGTGCCTTCCAGGACAGCCAGGGCTGTTATACAGAGAAACCCAGTAGCAAAAAATTAATAACAATAACAATAATAATAATAATATATTATGCTAGTAGATTTAATTCTTGTAAGTCTCTCTTTTTCTATTTACCCTTTTTTTTCTTATCCCCAGTAATGCCATCAGATTATGAATCCATCATTGGTTGTGTCCAGTCATTGAATCTAGGTCTTCTGGTCCAATTACTTCTCAGTGATTGGCTCCACTAGCTGGAGGCAACATCTTCAACACATGTCCCATTTGTGATGTATGTGTGTGTGTGAGAGAGAGAGTGCACACACAAGTATGTTAGTGTAGATGTATGCACATGTGCATGGGGATGAGCATGTATGAATGTGTGGGATCTTACTTGATTTCTCTCTTTTAACTTTTGAGACAGTCACTCACTAAGCCTGAAGCTCGCTGATTCTCCTGGGCTGGTCCATGAGGGTTAGGGATCTGCCTCTCTCCACCCCTTTTCCCACAACAAAAGAGTTACAGGTTGGCATAAATCACCACCATGTTTTTACATGTGTGTTGAGGATCCAAGGTTGGTTTCTCATGATTTATGACAAACAATTTGGCAACTAAACCATCTCCCCAGTCCCTTGTGGGACTTCTCATATCCAAACCCTAACATGTAGTATGTTTGATGCTCTTGTGTTGGGGGGGGGGGTTAAACCAGAATTAGGGATACAAGGAGGCTGAAGAAGTGAGTTAGCATTTCCAATTGTGAAATCCAAAAACATTTTTCTGAGAGAAATTTCAGGGCAAGAATGAAGGTGATCAAGGAATGATCATGGGAATATCTGGGAAGGAATGTTTTAGGAGTTTGTCAGTCCTGATTTATACTGAACTTTGTTTCATTTGAGAAAATAAAAATTATTTCCTTTTTGTATATTTGTATTTTGAGACAGAGTTTCTCTGTGTAGCCCTAGCTGTACTGGAACTCACTCTGTAGACCAGGCTGGCCTTGTACTCAGAGATCCACCTGCCTCTGCCTCCTAAGTGGTGGGATTAAAGGTGTGCACCACCACCATCCACCCTAAAAATCACTTCTAATTGTCTTAATAATCAAAACACACTAATGGATTTTAGCCTTGCAATATTCTAATTGTCTTAATAATCAAAACACACTAATGGATTTTAGCCTTGGAATAATTATTTATGTCAGCCCCTTTGAATTTTGGTATAGATCAACAATGTTTATACAGATTAAATACTCTAGTGAAGTCAGGAATTGATTATATGTTCTGGGTTTTCTGTGTTTTGTTTTGTCTTGTTTTTCTTTTTTTTATTTGAGTTCGAAACACGATTGAATTACATGACAATCCCAGTTCCCTTCCTGTGTTTTGTTTTTTTTATTGACAACTTGTAGTAAGAATAGTTTATCAATATTTAAGCTGTTTTGGAAAGAATATGTGAACAATGTTTTAAATGATGTTAGTTGTATTAATGCATATATTTTAATTATTTATATTTTTTACTTTTTCAAGACAGTGTTTCTCTGTGTAACAGCCCTAGCTGTTTAGAACTAGTTTTGTAGACCAGGCTGGCCTCGAACCTACAGAGATTCACCGGCCTGTGAGTCCCTAGTGCTGGGATTAAAGGTGTGTGCCACCATAGTTGTTTCTCGGTTGTTTTTTTAATGTGCTTTGGCCTGCACATGTCTGTCTGAGGTTGTCAGATCCCATGGAACTGAAGGCACAGACTGTTCGCATTCGGATGCTGGGATCTGAACCCAGGTCCTCTGGAAGAGCAGCCCGTGCTTTTAACTGCTGAGTCATCTCTCCAGCCCTTGTTTTGTTTTTTTGAGACAGAGTCTCACAATGTAACTCTGTGTTGTCTAGAACTCCCTAAGTAGACCAGGCTGGTCTCAAAGTAATAGAAAACTGCCTGGCCATTGGTGGCACACGCCTTTAATCCCACCACGGGAGGTAGAGGCAGGTGGATCTCTGTGAGTTCGAGACCAGCCTGGTCTACAGAACGAGTTCCAGGATAGGCTCCATGGCTACACAGAGAAAACCTGTCTCGAAAAAGCCAAAAGAAGAAAGAAAGAAAGAAAGAAAGGAAGGAAGGAAGAAAGAAAACTGCCTGGCTTTGCCTCCTAGGTGCTGCAATTAAAGGCATGCACCTTCACACCTGGCTTTTTGTGTATTTAGTTCTGAATTTGAGTTTTATTTATTTTATTTTGAGATAAATGTAGGTTCACACATACATGTAAGAAATGGCACACAGCAGATCTTGTTGATCCCCCATGGGAGGCTTTACCCTTACTGAGGAGTGGGTGTGGGGTTGGGTGGAGGGGAGGTGGGGGAGTAAGAGGAGGGGGAAGTGTGGTTGAACTTTTAAATAAAGAATATGGAAGAATGTAAAAAACTGACACAGAGAAATCTTGTGTTTCTTACCCAGTTTCCTCCCATGGTAGCTACTTGCTAAAATGCTATAATAATATCCAATCCCAGGATACTGACATTGATACAGACAGTCAAGTTGTAGAACATTCCATTACCTTCAGAGTGTCTTTTGTTCTCCATTTATAACAGCACATACTTCCTTCCTTCTTCCACCCCATTCCTGAAACCTGGAAATCACCAATAGGTTCTCTATTTTTATACTTTTTGCTAATTGCTTAACATATATAATGGGGCATTTGGGAACTTGAGTTCTCTCTCCCTCCCTCTGTCCTCCCACCCTCCTTCCACCCCCTCTATTTGTCTATTTTTAATTTATTTTGATGCAGTGCCTCACTCTGACCCAGGATGACCTAGCCTGAACTTGTGATCATTCAGCCTCAGTGCTGGCTCAGGCATGGGCTACCAAGCCTGGGAATTGGCTTTATTCACTCAGTGTATTTTTCTGGTGAGTCTTCCAGAATATTGTATATATCCATTCTTTGTTCCTTTTCATTGCTAAATAGCAGTCTGTGGGTGTGGGTGTGTCGCTATTTAACAATGCATCCATTGGAGGACATCTGGACCATTTCCAGCGGTATTTTGGTGTTGCTTAAAAAAATAGTTCCAACATCTCCACACCCTGGGTATCTGGTACATGGCTTGATTTGCACAATCACTTGTGCCCGGAAGAAGCATAGTTCCAACATCTCCACACCCTGGGTATCTGGTACATGGCTTGATTTGCACAATCACTTGTGCCCGGAAGAAGCATCTATTATCTTTATTTGTATACGGAAGCATGACATGAATAGCACACAAGTGGAGTTCAGACAACAATTTGCAGGAGGTCATACTCTTTTTCCTCCATTTGGGTCCTAGGGATTGAACTGAAGTCATCATTGTTGGTTACAAGTGCCTTTAACCACAGAGCCATCCTGCTAGGGGTTGAACATTTGATTTCAAGCATCCTAAGAACATGTCCTACCACTGAGCTACCTCCTAGCTCATTTCCAGGTTTTTATTGTCATAAAGATGCTGTAAACATTTGTGTGCAACTGCTTGTCCAAGTATACATTTTATTTCGGGGAAATTGTTAGGGTTAGATTATGAAATGTCTTGCACAGGATCATATGTTAAATACTGGGTGGTTCTACATTGGGGACTTTAAGAGGTGGAGCCCATCTCGAGGAAATAGGTCACTGAGAATGTGTCATTGGTGGCTGTATCTTGTGCCATGTGCTTCTCTGTCCACTATGGAATGAGTGGTCTCTGCCACATGCTCTGTCACAATGTTCTGCCTCACCAGAGACTGAAAATCAATGGAGGCAATACTATGGACTGAGAAACCTCTGAAATCATGAGCCAAAATAAAATGTCTTGGCTTAAGTTGTTCATGTCAGGTATTTTGTCAGTTATTGAAAAATCTAATGTGAAAATTATTATCCAAAGAGTCCAGTTACTGAGCTGCATGGCAGTTGCATGGCAGTTGTATAAGGAACTACCAAAGTATGTTGCCAGAGCAACTGTATTATTTCCTGCTTTTAAAAGCATGTGTGAATCGTCCAGCTTTGTACCACTATTCCTCCACTGATAGGCCTTTTTGCATTCTTGTAAAAAACATTTGTTCATGGGATGACGATATAGTTCAGTGGTAGGCCATATGGTTAGTATGCAAAAGATGCTGGGTTCTATCCACATGCTTTCTCTGGCATTGCTTCTGGGCCCTTGGGGGCATAGCTTCCTGTCCAGGGACACACACCCAAAATAAACACACACACACACACACACACACACACACACACACACACACACACACACACACACACACTCTGTTGCAATAATATAAGTCTGTTTCTGAGTTCTCTGTTCTGTTCCATTGGTTCCAATGTCTTGATAAGTGTCGCTGCATAGTATAACTTTAACACTGGGGAAAGTCAAGCCACTCAGTTGTCTATATATTTTAGGCTTGTTCCTTTCTACATAGCTTTTTGGGAAAAAGAGTTTGCAAATAAGTATAAAGAATTACAGCAGCCTGGCATATCCCAATTGCATGTACACTGCTTGTGTGTACCCTGGATGGCCTCAAACTCATGCGCTTCTCTTTGCTCTGCTTTCTGAGTGCTGGGGTTATGTACATATGATACCCAATTCTTGTTTATTTGTCACTTCTCTATGGCAAACACATTTCTATATTTTTATACTTTTTTAAATCATTGAATGAAAGTGTCTTTTAAAATGCAACTTGAATGTCTTTTGAGTTGCCAAGAGTTGAAGTTTTTCAAAGGAATCAAACTTTCCTTTTTTTCTTGTTTTATAGTTGTCAGCATGGGACCCAAGGTCTTATTCCTGCGACACCAATGCTGTACCACTGAGCTACAGCCTTAGTCCAGGATTTACATGTCCTTTGGGATGGGGGTGGGGGAAAGCAGGAAAAGGTTGAGACAGGGTGTCACACTGAAGTATAGGCTGGCTTCCAATCCACCCTCTCAAAAGCTGGAATTATAGATGTTGGCTACCACACAGCTGACATGTTCTTCGATTTAGAATACGTAGCTTTTCTCAGTCATTTCTCTTTGCTTGGACTGAAGGAAAGTTTTAAGCTTTACTTGTGGAAGTTTTTCCTTTTTTTATTTGTTTTAGGTGTTTTTGAGACAGGATACTCTGTAGCCCAGGAAGGCCTGGAATTTACTATGTAGCCTCTATACAGGTAGCCCTCATGACTCAGCCTCTGATGACCCAGATTAGAAACACAAGCCACAATGACTGGCTATTTTTGTCATTTATAAAGACCACCCATAGTAACTGCTATGAGACCCCCGAACTTCTTGTTGTGCACGCCTTAAGAGAATTATGGCTTAGGCCATCATTTGCCTCAAACGAATTCATGTCTCAAAATAGCAAAACGGGATATGTCATTAAACCAGTGGGATTTGGGGCATTGGAATTTGGGATGTGTTTGCTACTATCGAGTAGTACTTTGAAAGTTTTTAAAATGAAAACATTTGTGCATTCTCGGACTTTCATTATAGAGTCTACAAAAAACAATAGCTTAACAATTGCAAAAAGTGTCTGGTATGCTGCTTGACTTAAAAGAACACTGGGAAATTTACTGTCAGGTTGGAACAAAACAAAACAATGGGGACTGCCAGACCGATTATGGCTGGGGAACTGGAAAGAAGGTGTCACCTTGTCGATTGTGGATGAGGGAAGATGAAACAGCGCCATGCTTTCATTTCTGCCCTGCTTTCTCCAGAAAAAGCTTTTATCCTCTCTTTATATTTAATGATTCAGAGGGGGCGGCACAGAACAAAGCCCTGTGGCTCATTTTTCCATCCTGTTTTTATTCACAAGTGCCTTTTATTTCATTTAGTAAAATTTATCTTACGGCCTGTAACATGGGAAGACAGAATGAAGTGGTTAGATTTACAGGGGAGAAACAGGAAGACCACAGTTCAAATGTACTGCACTAAGCAGGGAGCAAAATTATTGCTCTGTAATCAAAGCTTCCGTACGATATAGTACGTGGATCCGAGTGACAGTGGTCACAGTGCTGTCAACTATCACTAGTGCCAGTGATGTGTGTAACTGCTAAGTTAATGGTGACAGCTTTGGAAAAACCTGTCTTAAACAGAAAGTGTGATCTGGGAAAGACAGTGAAGCATAGCAGTCCCCACCTGTAATGTGGGGAGAGTGAGTGAGGCAGAAGGATCACAAGAAGAGGCCAGCCTGGTCTCTATGGCAAGTTCAAGGCTAACCTGGTAGGCTTCATAGTTGAGACTCTGTCTTAAATACATATACATACATACATACATACATACATACATACATACATACATGCATACATGTATCAAAAGGAGAAAAAAATACATATGGCTTGTATTATAATTCACTGCTTCTGGGCCCTTGGGGGGCATAGCTTCCTGTCCAGGGACACACACACAAAAGCTACAACAGCTACAAAAGCTTTTTCTTGTTGTTTTAAGAGACAATGATAAGGTACTCATCAAACACAGATATTCAAGTTTCTTTTTGCAATATAATTCATCGCATTTATTTATTTTTTTACTACGGAGTTGTTTATTTCTTTATTTGCACTGATGGAGAAGGAAGCAGACCCTTGCGCATGATAGCCAATCACTCTGACCACTGAGTGGTATCAGTAGCCTTTAATTTTGTATTTTAAAAATTCACCTTGCGAGCTGGGTAGTGGTGGCGCATTAGTCCCAGCACTCGGGAGGCAGAGGCAGGCCGATCTCTGTGAGTTTGAGAGCAGCCTGGTCTACAAGAGCTAGTTCCAGGACAGCCTCCAAAGCCACAAAGAAACCCTGTCTTGAAAAAACAAAAAACAAAAAACAAGAAATTTGCCCTACAGCCAGGCGGTGGTGTCACTTATCTTTAATCCCAGCACTCAGGAGGCAGAGCCAGTCAGATCTCTGTGAGTTCGAGGCCAGCCTGGTCTACAAGAGCTAGTTCCAGGACAGCCAAGGCTATAGAGAAACTCTGTCTTAAAAAAACAAAAGGGAAAAAAAATCACCCCGCAAAGCTGGTCAACCTAGAATCATTAACAGTGGAAGAACTCTGAAGGTCTTAGCCAATTTCTGACGTAATGATGTGGGAGCAGGCAGAGGATGCTTAATCTTACAAATGTAATATTTAGCAAGTGAAGACCATATGAACCTTTTGACTAGTGACAAAATTCATTGTAATGAGATGTGTTTGGCTACACCAGGTTAAGAGATTACTAAATGAAATACAAGCCAAACAAATCTAGTTGGTTACAATCCAAGTCTAGCAATCTGAGCCAGCCTGGTGTTGCGTTGATAAATTCTGCTCCATCCTCAAAGATACACAATGAAGCTACACAGCAAAACTAAAAGAAATAAAATTTGTAAGTCAACCGTCATATATGAACACTAAGAGCATATAACCTCTCTAAGATTCTGTGGCATTTTGTGGCCAATCTTAGAGATAAATCTACATTGTGTTCACAGTTCTGTGCTGAGGCAGATTTAACAATGACCATTCTGTGTAGAAAATAGCAACCATTGTTGCTGTACTAAACTCTCTGGAGATTAAAGCTTTAATGGTAACACACCAAAGAAATTAACCAGCAAATGGTGATTAGAAACAACATAGAAGGCCTGTTGAATTGGACCTGGCAAAGGATAACTGAAGTGTATAGAAAACTGAGGATTGCTTACTTAAGAATAATTTCACGCACACACACACACACACACACACACACACACACACACACACACACACTGAAGAGATACAATGCAGGCTGTGCACTGCCAGGTCTAATGACATGGAATGTATTTGGTTTGTGTTTTGAAAGTGTGTGTATATTTGCAAGAATTCCAAGGGAGAATTAAGCTGACACTGTGCAGTTCTTAAAGTGAATGAATGTTGGCAATATCCTGAATGTTTTATTAGACTCCAAGACCACAAGTTTTCTCTATGAACTTATCATTGCAATGATAGCGGAAGTCAGATGGTATTTCTCATGCAAATACATGTGAAACTTCATGGATGCATTTAACACTTTGAAACGATACCAACATCTGGTAACAAGTAGAAACCGGCATCCTAGAAGCTCTGGCTTCATGTTACCACTTCATCTGAATCAGTCATTTAAAGGGTATTTAATATGCCTTCCCTAAGAACCGACAAGGTTAATCTTGGACTAGGGCATGTGGGCAGGAAATGCTAAAACAGCTCTTTCTTTTGAAGATTTCTTTCATTATTCCCTGTGAGGTCAAAAAGCAGTTGTAAAGTTTGGAAAGCCAGAGCAGTGATGTCTTGAGAACTAAATGAGATTTTTCTTTCTTGTGGGGCAAGTTTGGTTTGTTCAGGGCCTGCTTGTGTGCCAGGCACTGTCTTAGATGCCAAACTAGATTACTAAAGAAAGTAGACCAAAAAAAATCACTGCCCTGATATATTTTGATCAAGGTTAATGCTCTGGAACTATTTGAAGTCATTTAATGCTGTTGCTTAGCCTTTTAAAACCTCCACTAAATGAGTGTTGAACTCTTGAATATTTTACCTGATTTGAATAGGGAAAAATTGGCGATTTGTTTGGAATACATGGCCAGAATCCAGAAGCTGGTAACTAAAGTAAATATTTTCATTGTCACTGCCATGTTTCCTTTGCAAGTGTTACATACACCTGTACTTCTCACAATCCAAGGAATGACACGGGCTTCCATTCATGGATTTATTCTTTAGGATGGGCTGAATTCAATTTTTGTGGGGGAGTGAAAGGATGCAAGAGGCTCAAAGTAGTGTATACATTTACTTACAAATGTTTCTCCGTCATTTGAAGAGTTACAGAATACTCAAATGTACTTAATGGTCACCATGGAAAATGAATACATTGCTTAGTTAGTTTTGCCTATGTGAGTAGTGCAAGGGCTGACTCAAAGGAGATGACATGATGGTTCCTGTCCTGAAGTAAAATAAGATGACAGGCTGTGGTGGAAAAATCATGTGGTCATGCCCATATTTGCTCACATCGCTTGTTCATTTCCTTTTATAGAGGAAAACCAAAGAGACTCTCTCTCTCTCTCTCTCTCTCTCTCTCTCTCTCTCTCTCTCTCTCTCTCTCCTCTTTATATTTTCTTACTCTTACCATTTCTTTTTAAAATTCCATTTTAATAATTTACAATTTTCTTAGCACCTTGTCCTTTGTAATAGCATGTGCATGACCTTAGCATAGTCATAATAGAGGAGAGGTATGCTGACCCTTTTTGGAGATTAGGGTTAATAAATATGACATATTGGTCTTCAACTCAGGACCTTCCTCCCAAATGCTGAGATTTTGGATGTGCACCACCACACCTGGTTTACTTGGTGCTGGCTATCAAACCCTGAGTTTCATGCATACTAAGCAAACACTCTGCCCACTGACCTATATTCTCTGCTAAATATTAATATTACTAATGTGTTTACCCTTACACCTATCTCCAGGCTCATCAGAGACCCTGTGTCAAAGGAATAGGGAAAAACATGATAGAATAGGACCCCCAACATCCTTCTCTGGTCTTCCCATGTGGGCTTAAAGGCATGTAAACATGTGTACACACCACACACACACACACACACACACACACACACACACACACACACACCACACTTGTGCACATACACATACACAAAACTTTTTTTCAATAAATAAATTGGATGTTATTGGCATGAAAGGAACAATAAAGTACTTGTTTTGCAAGGATATACTTAGAGATGTTAAGCCAAATTAAAAATTATTGGAGATTTTATTTCTCAATACTTGAACTTTTCATGTGACTGAGGATGGAGCTTAGCCCCATTAACATTTAATAGTCTGTTTTGCTGTTTGATTTCATTTTTCTTTTCTTTTTTGAGACCAAGACTTGTACTGTAGCCCAGGCTAACCTGGAATTCACTATGGAACCTGAGTGACCTAAGAATTGAGACAATCATCCTGACTTTGTCTTACAAATGCTGAGATCACAGAGAAGTGTGAGCTCCCACACCTGGGTCCACACATATGGTTTTCTAAAGAGATTGATGGTGTCACTAATTAATAAGATTTTTAGGAACTGTACAAAGGTCAGCATTTAGAAGATCTATATAACCTGGTGAAATGATTTTTCCAGGGGTCTATGCCTGATGGAATAAAAGAAAGTATTGGCAAAAAGTCCCACTCAAACTGCAGCTAAGACCAAAGGATTTAATTGAAAAGGCAGTCAATAAAATTATGTTTGCTTTTCTTTTAAATGTTATATGTTAGCATACAATGGGCAGTATTGTGCTTTTTAAATCTTAACATTTTCCCAGCTGTGATTTTAATATGATTACATTGATTTGATACAGATATCATAAAGTTCTCTGTGGCTTCCAGGTTCAAAACCAAGAAGTTGAGGGAACCATTAAGTTGGCTGGGTTTTGCTGTTGTTTGCTTCCCTTTCTCTTCCACACTCCTCCTCCTTCCTTCCTGTTCCTTCACCCCTTTCCTCCTCTTCTTCCTTTTTGAATCAGAGACAAACAAAGAGAAAGATGGAGAGCACATGAGTTATTTATCTATTTTTATTAGCTATGAAAAGAATACAGATGTCCTAAATCAGACTGTGTCCCATGTGGAGCTCAGCTAATCATTTCTGGGAATGTAGATTTCACACTGACAAAAGCCCATAATGTTGGACGGCACCTGCAAGGCCAGCGCTTGGGAGAATGGGATAGGAGGATCAGGAGTTTGAGGCAAGCCTCTAAGACAAGACCTTGTCTCAAATGAAAATGTTGATTTACTTGTTTCATCCATCAGTTTTTAATGTATTGAGGATGTAATTTAATATACAATTAGAGTCCTGGTTTATTTTAAAACAGGGTATTTTATTATTGAAACGGAGTTAATGACTCTATAGTAACATGGAGTCATCCTTGGAATGTTGAGATTAAGGGTTTTTTTATATCTTTATTAATTCTTTGAGAATTTCATACAGTGTATTTTGATCTTATTCACCCCAACTCTCCTTTTAACTCCTGCCAGATCCAGCCCCACCACTGTACACCCCCAACTGTCCTCCGAAATTAAGATATTTTGTGTCATATTACTCTCCTTAAATATGAAAAAAACATTAAAGGGGCTGGAGCTGTAGGTCAGTGTAAAAGCATTTGCCTAGCCTTCACAGGCCCTATTTTGCTCCCAAATACTTGCGTTACAGGCATATAGTACCATATCCAGCTACCCTCCCTAATTAACTTCCTTTTAAAGTGTTTTCTTTAAACTGCCTGCCCTTTGAATGATGTAGGTTGTTCTACCTTCAAACATTAAATAAATTATATTATCAACTGAACTTGTATGGTCACACTGTTAAGACATTTGACTTTAGTGTTTTCTTGGTGATTTGCTTTCCTGCCTCCATTTGGATTGGACCCAGGGCTTTACATGTGGTAGGCAAGTGCTCTACCATTAAGCTACATTCACAACCACTTTATTTTGTTTAATTTTTATTTCTTGAAATTAAAATATACTTATCATTTCCCCAATTGCTTTTCCTCCCTCCAACCCTTCCAGTGTAGCCTTATCTTATTTTCAAATTCATGGCCTCTGTTTTTTTAATTGTTGTTGCATATATATATATATATATATATATATATATATATATATATATATGTGTGTGTGTGTGTGTGTGTGTGTGTGTGTGTGTGTGTGTGCATATATGGGTATGTATATATGTTTCTTAATATTTAAAAATAACATTATTGGTATGTCATGAGCTAGCTTGTGGGAGCCCATTCCCTCTGGTGGGATGCCATGCTCAACTTTAATGCAGCAGGGAAGGGCTTGGTCCTGCCCCAACTTAATGTGCCTGACTTTGTTGATTCCTTATGGGAGCCCTTACCCTTTGGGGAGACTGGATGGGGGTAGACAGGGGGGAAGCGAGGAGGGGTGGGAGGGAGCGCTGTGGTTGGAATGTAAAATGAAACTTTTAAAAAATTTCAAAACATTATTGGTATGTATAATGTTGCCTGTATATTTATGATTTCAGGACTGACCACTTGGTATAAGATAGCCAATTGGTGTGCTTTTCCCTGGGGAGGAATATTGTCCCCTACTCTCAGCATTCCTTAGTTGCTTGTTTTTAATGGTTTATGTGTGTGACAACTAGACAGGAATCTGAAGGCATGCATGTAGTACACTGGTTTGTATATTAGTGGGACAAAAGTCAGTGTGTTACCTATTTTGAGTAAGCGTAGGTTTGAACTGAGCACAATGGTATAATATGTACAACTAATGCTTTTAATTTTTAAATATAATTGACCAGATTACCATTTCCTGTGGACTGGATAGAAAAATGGATTGGATTAAGTAAACGTTGCATGTGAAGAGGGGAAAATAGGTACTCATTAGAATGCCCAAAAGTCTTTGCATAGCTTGTGCCACCTTCTGTTAGATTCTAAAGGAGATATAAGTGAAGAAGAGAAAATGTTTTTCAAAGACTGTCATTATAGTTGCACAAATAAAATTACTTTAAATACAAAAAAGGTGTGTGTGTGTGTGTGTGTGTGTGTGTGTGTGTGTGTGTGTGTGTGTGTGTACAGTTGAGTTCAGTTCCCCAAGAGGCCAGAAAAGGCTACTGGATCCCCTGGAACTAGAGTTGCAGCCCTACATGGGTACTGAGAACCAAAGGAGTCCTCAGGAAGAGCGGCGGATGCTCTTAACTACTGAGCCATCTCACCAGCACTGCCAACCACTTTATTTTAAGACAAGATATTACCCAGCCTGGCACAATTTTGTGATTCTCCTGCCTCATCACCTCTCAACCTCCTCACATCCCACTCCATCCTCAGTAACTAGGATTATAGGCATGTGCCACCACATACAAGTGCTTTATCTTTCTTTGTCTGCCTGTGTATAAACCTTTGTAATACTGGGGATTGCACCTAGGACCTGTATGTGTACTAGATAGCTCCTCTACTACTAAGTAAAGAGGTTTGATTTTGAGACAAGGTCTTCAATAAGTTACCCAAGCTACCCAAGTTACCCAAGCTACTCCATATCCCTACCGAGCCTTGAATTTGCCATCTTCCCCAGCTTCCCCAATAGCAATATAATTAGAGACCAGGACCACCAAGTGGGTTTTGTTTATCTTTTGACATCGTATCACATGCCTTACAACTGAGCAGCTATGGAAGCAATGTAAAGTGTTTACATTCCAAATGTCAAAGCTAGGGTCAAGTCTGTAGAAGATAAAGTGGATTAGGATATGGACTAACTATTCACGAGGCAGCCTGTGCTTATAGGAGTGGACTGTGACTGCTTGGTATCTAAGAATGCTGAAATTGATGCCTTGTTTTTCTCTCCAAATATGAAAAAAATTAGAGGCTTGTGTAGATCAATGTAAATCACTAGCATGGCAGGTACAAGGCTCCAGATTCCATTCTCAGAACAGTCAGGGTGGGGCAGAGGAAAAAGAAAAAGATCCCTGGAAACAGATCCATTTGTGAATTACAGCCAACCCTGTCTGTGCAACAGAAAGTTTGTGTACCCAGTACTGCTTCTAAGCTACATTTTAAAAATGTTCCAATGTGGTTCAAGATTACAGCAGTATAGGAGTCTCCTACATGGTATATTGGAACCTGTTTTGTACATTAGATCCCTGTTCATGAATGCTTCATTCACTGTGTGTTACTTTTTAAGTCACAAAATGGGTAATATCTTCTTTCTTGAAAGGAAATGAGATCATTGTATTGAGGTGTGTGGGAGGGGCCCCTCAGGCATCAGTCACACACAGAAAGAAAATACACAGTAGTGGGTGCGGTGGGGAGCATGATGTTTGAGGGAAAGTTGGAAAGATCTTAAAAATTTTGTATTCTGTCTACACATCACACTGCTATGTATATGAAACTCTCCTATGACGTTATTGGGTGTGTCTCTTATTATGTTTTTCCACCCTGAGGGGTGTGTGTGAACCTTATTGTTTTGGTTGTAAGATCTGAGAGACAATTTGCACATGCTTTCCCTTGGCTTTCCATTCATCAGGATGAACTGAGAATGTAATATGAAACTTGTTTTCATTCTGTTGCTGGCTTGTAAAAAATGTAAAGCTCATTATTCACTCCTAGCCACCGTCTTCTCTTCCCAAGACAATTTTCATTACCCATATTAAAAACAGGTTCTAGCTACACAGTCATGGAGTGGGCACATGCAAACACACACACACACACACACACACACACACACACACACACACACACACACACACACACACACACAGAGAGAGAGAGAGAGAGAGAGAGAGAGAGAGAGAGAGAGAGAGAGACCACCTGAACCCTTCATAGACCACCCCCTTTCAGATGATGAGTGAGAAAGAAGTTTACAAAATGAACCACAGCCTAAAAGAAACAATTAAAAAAAAAAACTGGCTGGACTATTGATGCTGAAGAAATTTCTGCTAGAAAATATATGGAGATGGCTTGTTTTGGGTTTTTGTTTGTTTGTTTTGTTTTTTCCATTTTGGATTTTCCTTTTTCTAGTGCTGGGGATGGGACCTAGGACCTCTTGAATGCTAGGTAGGAGTGAGATTAACATTTGAGTTTGAAAAGCTAGAAATGTGTAGTTTACTTATGACCCAAGAAGTCAAGCGTGTGCTTTCTGAGTAACCTATTCAAATCGTCGTAAAAGACAAAGAACGTGTCTTTTCAAGCTGCACATCATTAGTTTAAAACATTAATTCAGGGTGATGATGTGGCATGGTAGCTGTGTAGCAACTAGGACAGATCCACCTAAGTGGTTTGAGGCAGCTGGCGTGCCTGAAGACCAACTCCTGCTGCCAAAACCGACCCAGCATTTCTGGTTTCTCACTACTGTCTCCTTAACTAAGCAGTTGCCTCTGCTCTAGTATTTTTTGCCTGCAAAATACACAATAACACCTGCATAGTTACCTGTCTTCCAGCTAGTACCAGGGGCTTTTTAGGTACCTTAATTGGACTTGGGGGGACAGTGATAGGCTTGTTTTGCAAATGGAGGATTTGAAAAAGTTGAGGAATTAATATGTGAGCCAGCAATTAAGGATGAAAAGTAAGGCCAGGTGGAGGTAAGACACATCTTTGTCCTAGCCCTCAGGAGGCAGAGGCAGAGACAGAGGCAGAGGCAGAGGAAGGCAGATCTTTGAGTTCCAGGCCAGCTTGGTCTACAGGATAAGTTCAAGGACAGCCATGATTAACACAGAGAAAACCTGTCGTGAAAATGAAAAGTACAAAAGAGAGAGAGAGAGAGGGGGGGGAAGGAGGAGGAGAAAAGAAGGAAAGAACAGAAAGAAAGAAAGAAAGAAAGAAAGAAAGAAAAGAAAGAAAGAAAGAAAGAAAACTTTGTCCTCTGGCTTCTCCTGGTACATTCTGTCTCTTCTGGATGATGTTGCTTGTTCTGGTATTTCATGAGGATTTTGATGGTTGCTGAAATGCACTGATGCATGTCCATTAAGGCAATGAAGTGGAATCCAGTATTGGTAATGAAGTGTAATCCAGTGAATGGGAAGTAATGAGGACAGGATGCTGTCTGCCTCTTAAGAGGGACTAGCCAGTGAAGATTCCGCTTCACAAGTGAATGCACTGTGAGTCACATCTGTGTTCCGAGAAGGTAATGGATTTATCTTATTTGGAAAGGTCTAGAGTATCTCTTCTCATTGTATTTCCTTCTTATATGGTAGATAGAGCAGGTATTAGTAAGCAGATGTTATCCAGGCTCATTACAGTACTATCCTCCCCTTCCTGAACTCCACGCGGGACGCTGACACTCTTACACACTTCCAGCTTCCCAGGCAGCCTTTTAAAGGTATTTATAATTAGCTCCATTTTTGCAGATAGGGATGTGGAGCTCAGAGTGGCTAAATGACTTGTTCAGGGTCACGAAGACTTCAAGACTGTCACATGCTTCCATTCCATACCTGTCATTTTATTAATTTGCACTGAGTCTACCTACTGTTTTGTTTTCATCTAGCCAATGAATGATCCGATTGCTAGCACAGATGACGAGTTTTTTTTTTTTTTTTTTAAAGGGCAGTTAGCCACATCTAGTGATTACTGTGATCTACATTTATGGCATATGCAAACTCAATAAAAATGCTATGCAGTGTATAAAGTAGTTACTGTAATATGGAATATTTAATATTTTATGACATGTTTTTGTTTTGTTTTGCTTTGCTTTGCTTTTTGTTTGTTTGTTTGTTTGAGACAGGGCTTCTCTGTGTAACGGCCCTGGATGTCCTGGAACTCTCTCTGTAGACCAGGCCTGCCTCTGGGATTAAAGGCATGGGCCATTATTCCCAGAGAGTATTTCATGTTATTATCATTTACAGTGTTAGAGATGGAACATAGGACACTTTGCAAACTGACTAGGCCAGCACTGTGTCTCAGGCCCAGTCCCAGCTGTAGCTGTAGACTAAAATGCTTACGCTCATCATCATCTGGGCTGGCAAAACCAGGCAGAAGTGTTTAAACAACTTGCCTAAGAACACATAAAGCTATTAAAAGGCGGAGCTGGGCTTCACACCCAGTCTGACTCCAGAGCTCTTTGCTAAGCTGAAACTGCCTTTTGGATAGAACAGTAGTCAGCTCAGCAAGCACTGGCTTAGCTCTGGTGTACTGTGCTGGTAGACACTATAATTTGTCCCATGTCAGGGCTTACTTTTCTAACAGAAATGAAGTAAATGCTGCACCAGCTTGAATGTGGAGTATAAATGTTGAATGCAGAGTGAATGAATAATAGAAAGCATAAGTGTCCTGAGATAGTTAATTTGCTTTTCCAGGTACTGCACTTTACTGTGGATGAGTGGCTTGGACACTGGGGAGAAGCTGTTCTTGGTGTTCTAAAATAAGCAGGTTACTTGGCTACTGCTCAAACTCTAAATAGGTATATGGGTTGTAGCTGTTTGACCTGAACCAACTTGAAATTCCCTTGGTTCCCTGTCCAGTTTAAAAGTGGAGCCAAAATGAAAGCATAAAGTTTTCCCTTAAGGTTGTATTTAAGTTTGAATGTATTCAACCGCTGGCCAAGGAGTGCCAGGCAGCCAGGAAGGAGATTCGTCAGGATTGTATCATTCCTTTGTCAGGGTGTTCATTTGCTAGCAGGAAGTGTTGTGACTTGCTCTTTAAAGATGCAACTGTAAGAAGAATGTTGGCTTTCCAGATTCCCAGTTCTGGGCGTGGGAGACGGTCCTGTTAGTGAATGCTTCAAGAGAAGCAGCTTCGCTCCTGTCGGAAAGGGTAACTATTCTAATATTGGTTTTGGAGGTGCTTAGTTCTAGGTTATTGAATATTTAAGCCAAGCTCAACTTTGTAAAAACATTAAATTCTTATTTTCTGCTTAGGTGAACCATTGTAATGACTTTTAAAATTTTGTTTAGGTATAGTCAAATGTGTTTGTTTTTAGGAAATCTTTGAATTTATGGATTTAAACTCTTCTATGTATGTTCTGTTTGCTATCTTTCCTCACTGTTGGGGATGTTTGTTCAAGACGGTCTCGTCCCTCCTTTTTAAAAATATTTTGGCTTTGAAGTCCTACTTACATAATCTTTACTTGTCAAGTTAGATGCCTCAAAGTTTAAATGGTAGAAATGATTATCTATGGCTTTTTTGAGGGGAGGAGAGAAAAAATGAGATTTCAGATGCCTTTGTTTCTTGTTAAAGGCTTTTTTTTTTAAAAAAAATTCTGTAACGAAGTTGGGGGTATCTTGTGCTAGAACATGTCACCATTAGATTAGTATATCTGTTCTTACAAAGTGGTTGATGTCAAAAAGTTTTCCTGATGTTTGCAGTTCACAAAATTCATGATGTGGATGGGTTACTGTAACAAAGCTGTGGAGGTGACTTGTGCTCTTCTTGCCAGCAGGGTTTGCAGTTACACAAAATAGAGGATCTTAAATGGCTTATGTCTTAAAGTTTCTGACAAAAGGACATATAGCTAGTTATAGAATAATCTCAACTCTGAGTGAAACATCACCTATGGATTACAGAACATAAGTCTAGTGTTTTCAGCACAAGGACAATATTTGAATTGGGAAGGTAAATAATACGGAAGCAGGCACTTTGAGTGACAGATACTCTGCTGATGGAAGAGGGAGCTGGAACTCTATCTAGTGACTTCTATATTGTAGGGGATAATACCTAGTAGTGTTTTTGTTTTGAATTGAAACATGTTAGCTACTCTGACATTGCACGTACATATATACAAAAACACATCCCAGGAGATCACCCTTGACTTTTTAAATATGTTCATTTTTACAGGACAGGAGCCTGGAGCCCCCTCAGGCATGAAAGGCAATTCATTTCATGAGCAACAGCATTATTTTTACATAGTTTATGGGTAGGAGGTATAAAAAATTTGCTGGAGAAATACAAAAGGAATGAAAGCTTCTAAAAAGGGTAGATCCTAGCTCAGTCCAATGTGTTGTCTTTTTTACTTTTCTTACATTTTTTTGAGATTATAATATAACATCATTTCTCCTATCCATTTCCTCCCTCTGGGTTGAGTCTTTTGAGTTTGTCATATTTAAATCATTATGACTTGTATTAAAAACCTATAAAAATTTCTACAGCAAGCATTTAAAGAATGTCTTCAATGTAAGTTAAGATGAACAGTGCTATTATTGGAACAGTTAGTGACTTCTTTTTAAATAGCCATTGCTTTGAGATCTTATCTGGGTTTATTAAGCACCAAAGGTGAAAGGGAACTTTTACTTTAAATGGAAGTGTTTGCTATTCCTTCAGGAAATGACACAGAATTGGGCACCCTTTGGGATTTGCGTGACTCATGCACATTGGTACTAAAAAAGATCAATTGGGATCTAGCTTATACTGTTCTAGAATATAGTGTAGAAATAGTTTCAGAAGATGAATTTCTTTCTTAGGTAGCAGTGAAATCAAGGGATGTCTGACATTAGATTGGAAATAATTCCAGTTAGGTAGGAAAAAGAGGGAGGAATGGGAATGAAGACATAGTAGAAAGAACATTTGTAGATAAACCCTGATGTATGTACTATCTAATCTATCTGATGGGTTTGTGGGGGGCAATTTTATTGTTTTCTCCTATTTATTTATTTATTTATTTATTTATTTATTTATTTATTGAGACAGGGTCTCACTATATTGCCTTGACTTTTTTATTCTTCTGTTTTTTTGTTTTGTTTTTGTTTTTTTGAAGACTGGGTTTCTCTGTGTAGCTCTGGTTGTCCTGGAACTTGCTCTGTAGACTAGGTTGGCCTCGAACTCATAGAGATCCACCTGCCTCTGCCTCCTAAATTCCGGGATTAAAGGTGTGCACCACCACCAAGTCCTGGCTATTCTATTTCTCCTATTTTTACATATTGAAAACTCTAATAACACAACCCTTGAACTCTAATTAGCTGTTTATAGAACTACCTTTGTCTATTTGTAAACATTCAGTTTTACCTATGAATGACAAACCTGTCACAACATGATCCATGCATGTGTCATAGCATAAAGGTGAAATGTACTGCTTATATGCCAAGAGGCAGCAAGAACTGTTTCTAAGCCTCTTTCTGTTTGACTTTCAGTTATGCTCAAAGATAGCTTGCAAACATCTTGAGGAGTTCTGTAGTATCTGGAAGTATGTAACCAGAGTAAATAAATAAATCATTATCACAGGACAATTGCATGTGAAGAATGTGAGTTTGTTATGTTCTTGAGGGTTTTTTTTCACAGTTTTCTCTAATCATGTGTGCAATTTTAATTGTTTATTTAATCATTCATTCATTCATTTACTTATTGGCACTAAGGACTGTCCATGCTATAGAAACACTCTAGCACTAACCTACACCCTGAGTGTGACTAGTTTAGCATTGTTTGTTTTGGGAAGCTTTGTTTCCTTTTTTAGACAGGCTTTCCTTACGTTGCTAGCCAGTCTTTGAACTTTCTGTGTAGCTCAGAATGACCTGGGACTCACAATCCTGCCGCCTTACACTCCCAAGTTCTGTAATTAGAGGCATCACTTTGCTCAGCTCAAGAATATGCATTTTGTAAACCACCTGAGATGACTAGGCACCCTGCATGATAGGTAGGTATGCTCAATCACCCTCCTCACTGCCATCAATACTTATGTTTTCAACCAGCATTTGGTGGGTACTTGTTGTGAACCAAGATTCAAAATCATAGGTGATATCATCTGTGTTATCAAGGAACTCACAGATGAGTGGAGGAGACAGAGGAGGCAGTAGGTAGTCACCATACTGTGTGGAGGGGGGGCTTACAGAAACTTAGGCAGGGGGTTACTTGCTAGCAACTATGATTATCTGATGCATCTCCTTTAAAATCACTCAAACTGATAGTTTGAGGTCTAGGCATGGTAGTCTATATCTGTAATCACAGTATTTGGGAACCAGAGGCAGGAGGATCAGAAGTTCTAAGCCATCTTCAACTACACAGTGCCTTTGAGTCCTGACCTCTAAACAAAAGAAACAAACAAATAAAAATAACTTAAGATGTTTTAGCTGATTGCCAGTATTAAGGAAATAGAAACTGGGCAATGATAGCTTAGATTCAATCTGTATAGAGTTTTCCAAAATTGGCCATCTCTGCTTCCTTGTACTTCTCAGAAAATTGTAAAGGTCATTTGTGCATCTGAAGGGATCATGGGGCAATATACCTCCAAAAGTGAGCATCTTCTTTACATTTCGCCGAAGATGGATGGTTAAGTCTCCTTAAAGGTTTTGGATACATCTAAATTAAAATTATAGCTAAAGGAAGGAAGTTTTGGGGACAGAGCAAAGGATTGAGGAAGCCTTCTGCAACAGTCTTCCAGAGTATATACCATTTTGATTTGGAGCTGAAAGCATATTTTGTCAAGGGAGTGAAATAATTACCCTTGTTAAGATTTCACCAGGTGTTGGTGGCGCACACCTTTAATCCCAGCACTGGGGAGGCAGAGGCAGGCGGATCTCTGTGAGTTTGAGGCCAGCCTGGTCTCCAAAGCGAGTGCCAGGATAGGCTCCAAAGCTACACAGAGAAACCCTGTCTAGAAAAACCAAAAAAAAAAGACTTAATTATTTGGGCTGGGGAGATGACTCAGTGGATAAAAGCACTTGCAGTCTTCCAGAGGACCTTGTTTCGGTTCCCAGCACCCACATGGCTACTCTAACCATCTGTGACTCCAGTTCTGGGAGAACTGGTGCCCTCTTCTGCCATGTGGTACACAGGCAGACATGTAGGTAAAATATGTTCATGCTCAAAATAAAATTTGAAGTAATTAATTTTAGAAATATACATTTATTTTTATTATGTTTTGCCTGCAGATATGTATGTGCACCACATGCATCCAGTGTTAGAGACAACTTTGGTCTTCCACCAGGTTCTG